>NC_090733.1:126515546-126518046 GCF_036898095.1 Palaemon carinicauda | reverse complement strand
GGCTGACTAAAGTCTGCCTTCGCATTTTATATGTGGCAGACCTATTTTAATGTTGTTACAGACTTTAAGGTAGTTTATATTCTGTATTCATTACTTATATAGTTTGTGTATTTCCTCTCCACAGTGTGGTATTTTTCCCTGTAGGAGCTCTTGAGCTTATAGCATTCTGCTTTTCAAATAGGATTGTAGGGTAGCAAGTAATGATAATAATAATAACAACAACAACAAAAACAACAACAAAACATCATGCTATTTTTGTTGATCATGAGTATTAAAAACCCACAATTATTTGCGTTGTATTTGTAAAAAATGCAGAAGCTTTCCCACTTTTTAAATATACAACGCAAATAATTGGGGATTTTCAATAATAATAATAATAATAATAATACAGCTTTTACATTGTGATATATAGATACCAAGTGTAGTCGTTCACTAATACATTTTTTAAGAATATAGGAATCGAATGAATATTATTCTTGGATTGTTTACCAATCGGTAATTTTACGTTATTGCTAAAAAGAAAATAATCTTAATTTTAATCAAGATTATTTCCGATTTCTTTTGTCTTTGGGTTTAGGTCGAATGAAAAGATGAATTTCCCTTTAGAGAGAGAGAGAGAGAGAGAGAGAGAGAGAGAGAGTAGATGTTGAGTTTGAAAATGGCCCCAGGAATGTATTCTTAATTATATTTGTCTTTAGGATTGAGTTAATTAAAGATTGTGACCTTTTCATACACAGCCATGGCTACATAAAAAGGATGATTTCGGTGGGATGTAAATATAAGAATCTCGGGCATTAGAGAATCTCTCTCTCTCTCTCTCTCTCTCTCTCTCTCTCTCTCAAAAGAAAAAAATTACTTTCAATTTATTGGAAATATTCTCTCTCTCTCTCTCTCTCTCTCTCTCTCTCTCTCAAAAGAAAAGAAAATTATTTTCAATTTATTGGAAAAATTCTCTCTCTCTCTCTCTCTCTCTCTCTCTCTCTCGATGGAAGATTGTTCTTCCGTAGTCGATACGAGATGCGATGTTGACATTATTCTTCGCTCGGCTTCGAAGATCTTAAACTCACTGGAATACTAGGAGATTTTGAGTCTTAATATCTCAAAGGCCGGGGACTTCCATTTCCAGTTGAGATAGCTTTAGGCCTCCTTGGGAATCAGTAATGTTTCCTGGTTTCGACGTTGTTATTCATTTTTAGGGGGAATGTTGACGTAAAGGGAGTGACTCTTGGTACTAGAAAAAGCATCTAGGAATACCCTTAATGTTTAATGGTAGTCTGTGCTATGTGGATATAATTGGGGTAGATATTAGCGATTTCTTAAGGTATTTCATATATTAAAATGTATATTACTTCCGCCAACGAAGTTGGAAGGAGGTTACGTTTTCGCTCCTGTTTGTGTATGTGTTTTTGTGAACACCCTCCTGGTCACAATTTTAGTCGTAGACTAATAAAAAATGCAGGGATTAACTTGTGTAAAAAGCTGGAAATGATTATATTTTGGAAGGTCAAGGTCAAATGTCAAGCAAAATGTCCAATTCACGTAATCGGCCATAAGTTTGGACGTCGTTATCGCAGACTTCAAACTTGGTTCATATTTGAGTGTATGAAAATCCACGTCAATTACTACATGTTAAGATCAAATGTCAAGGTCAAGGTTGAGAAATAAGCTGCCATAGCGGAGGTCTGCACTCTACTAGTAGAGTGCCCCTCTAGTTAGGATGGATATTAGCGATTTTCTGCGTTATTGTATATCTTAAAATGTTTAGTTGAATTTGGAGTTATGAAAAAGTGATCATAGAAAGAAAGAGGAAGTCATCACTATTCTCTCTCTCTCTCTCTCTCTCTCTCTCTCTCTCTATCTCATTGGTTTGGAATTTCATTAACCCTCTCTATTTCCATTTTGTTTGTAATATGAATAGAAAGGAAAAGGAACGTAGAGAGAGAGAGAGAGAGAGAGAGAGAGAGAGAGAGAGAGAATTTTTTTTCATCGCCGTACCATTTTCTTATCATTCTTTCGAAGATAAAGCAACTACTATTACTTACAATTTTATAAAGATCTTATAGATAAAGACCCAGCGTCTAGGTGTTCGGAAAATGAAAACGACAAATGGCAGAATGAGATAGCTGTAATCTCATTGAAGTTGATGATATAGGGCAGAAAGTGGATTTTAGCCTACGCATTGTAATACGTTGTTTCTGATATATTCCCCCGGCTGTATCATTTTATAAAATTGATTGTGATCAAACTAATTTCAAAGAATAGCTCTTCTGGTGAGGATGAGGTCGTGATTTTGTTTTCCCAGGTTTGACTATGTTTGGGTTATTGTAGACTGAATTTTGTCATGTTTGTTATAAAAGCGTTTTATTAACCGTATAAGTTAAGAAACTGGGGTAACTTTTGGTGACGTAAGTGTAAATAACGCAAAGTATGTTTTTTTACTGTTTTATGTATGTAGTATATATATATATATAATGTGTGTATTTATATGTATATATACATA
>NC_090733.1:126485510-126515046 GCF_036898095.1 Palaemon carinicauda | reverse complement strand
TTTTTAACCTAATTTATTAGATATTAAATTGATGATTAATCTATAGTTATGGTAGGCAGCTCTACTTGGAGAAGGACACTCCGAAATCAAACCATTGTTTTGTAGTCTTGGGTAGTGCCATAACCTCTGCACAGTGGTCTCCCACTGTCTTGGGTTAGAGTTCTCATGCTTGAGGGTACATTTGGGCACATTATTCTATCTTATTTCTCTTAGTCTTGTTTTTTGAAAGTTTTTATAGTTTATATGGGCAATATTTATTTTAATGTAACTGTTCTTAAGATATTTTAATTTTTCCTTCTTTCCTCACTGGGCTAATATCCCTGTTGGAACCCTTGGGCTTATAGCATCATGCTTTTCCAACTAGGGTTGCAGCTTAGCAAGTAATGATGATAAATCAATTTGGAAATTTTCCCTCATTTTTCTTCCTTAAGTGTGCCTTAGTTGCTAGTCGACCATGTTCTTTTTCATACTGGTTATCTTGATAACAAATTACATGATAGTGCATTTTTTAATTTAATTTATTGAATAATAAATCCATTGATGAATCATGCCATCAGTCTTTTTGAAATAGACTTGAGAAACAGCAGTGATACCGAGCAGCCATTGATAAGGCAGATGCAGGCAAAGGAAGTTTGTGCTTTGTGGGAACCAGTAAGGAGCTTTTGAGTTATCGATTCGAACAGTTCCCATTTTGGTTGTGAAGGTGTTGTTGTTGTTTTTTTTTTTTTTTTTTCCTCAGAGTCTGGAAGGGGAAGATTGACTTACCACTTTTCTTGATTCCCAAACTTTTTTCATATAATTGCTTGAATGTCATTATTTGCCTTTAAAGGTTAAAATGCCGCTCATGAATGTCAGAGGCAAGGGGACAGTGATATTGCCCTATCAAGCAGGACAATGCCCTAGAGACTGAACCTTATTACATATGATCAGCGACCAAGCCCCCTCTCCATACAAGCTAGGACCAAGGAAGGCCAGGCAATGGCTGCTGATGACAGCAGATAGATCTAGAGGCTTCCCCATCTTTAGCTCACAAGGATGGTGAGGTTGCAGCGACCAAAGGAACTAACGAGGTTGAGCGGGAGTCGAACCCCAGTCTGGCAATCACCAGGCAAGGACGATACCACCCAAGAGTGTGATAAGAATGGAATATGAAATTTAATTTTGGAGATTGTACTCTTAGATGTTTGGTTATAATAATATTGTACTTTTTTAAGGGTAGAAGAGACTCTTTAGCCATGGTAAGCAGCTCTTCTAGGAGGACACGCCAAAATCAAACCATTGTTCTGTAGTCTTGGGTAGTGCCATAGCTTCTGTACCATGGTCTTCCACTGTCTTGGGTGAGAGTTCTCTTGCTTGAGGGTATCCTCAGTCATGCTGTTCTATCTTATTTTATTTTAACTTGTTTCCTTTCCTCACTGGGCTATTTTCCTTTTTGGAGCCCCTGGGCTTATAGCATCCTGCTTTTCCAACTAGGGTTGTAGCTTAGCAAGTAATAATAATAATAATAATAATAATAATGATAATGAGATAATCTAAGAAAGTACGGTGGAATGAAAAGCCTGATTTTTAATGCCCTAGTTTTAGTTAATCTGACAATGCATTGCAAAACACTTGGGTTTTCTTGTGGGGAAAATGGATGTTGGACATGGGAGACGGCCAGCTTGAAAAATGATTAATATAACCACCGAGTCTCTTCTCTATGTACCCTCCCCCCCTTGTCGTAATATGGTGCGGAACGAAAGTTCAAGTTAAACCTTTGATGCAGTTGTCAAGGGTTTTTTTTTTTTTTTTTTTTTTTTTTTTTTTTTTTTTTTTTTTTTTTTTGTCACTTCGTTTTTAGGTCATCACTGTGTACGTATGTACGTTTCATCAAATTATCTGGTTTTGTAATTTCTCCCCTTCTGGAGTTCCTTCATGCTATTATGAAAAAAAAAAAAATGAGACCTTTTTACCTTTTTTTATTAACACGGTAACTATCTTTTCCCAAGATCAGAGTTCTCTTCCTTGAGGGTACACTCGTTCACACTATTCTATCTTGCGTCTCTTCCTCTTGTTTTTTACCTTTTTTCTAACACGGTAACTATTTTTTTCCCAAGATCAGAGTTGTCTTGCTTGAGGGTACACTCGTTCACACTATTCTATCTTGGGTCTCTTCCTCTTGTTTTTGAAGTTTTTTTTTTTTATAGATTATATATGAAAGATCTATTTTAGTGTAGGTATTGTTCTTAAAATATTTTGTGTTATTTCTTTATTACTTCTCGTAGTTTATTTCCTTGTTTCCTTTCCTATTTGGCTATTTTTCCCTCTTTGAGCCCTTGGGATTCTAGCATCCTGCTTTTCCAAGGTATTCTTTAAAGGATTATTGTCGATAACCTTTGCTTTCGTGACAATAGGATAGTGTGACAGAAGCAAATAAATCAATAATAACACTCCAAAGAATTTTGAAATTATGATTAATATTGTTATTATTATTATTTTTATCATTATCATTATTATTGTTTACAAATATAACGAGGGAACATTAAATTTATCCATGCATTTAAAGTTGTGTTTAGTTGGGAAAGAAAGAAAAGTGTTACCCCTCAGGTAAGAGAATGAAACTCGAAATAACTTTTTGAATGAAAACTAATGCCAGTAACACTCTCTCTCTCTCTCTCTCTCCTCTCTCTCTCTCTCTCTCTCTCTCTCTCTCTCTCTCTCTCTCTCTCGTTAATTACCATTGTTTTCTTCGTTGCGAATTTTTCTCTTTTTTTTGTGATTTCGTTTATAATCCATTACAGCGAGTATTGTCAATTTCATATGGGTTATGCACGGGGCCCTAGTGCGTTTATATTGCACCTACCTTATTTAATATGAAATTATAGTGCAAAGCTCAAATTTCTCTCTCTCTCTCTCTCTCTCTCTCTCTCTCTCTCTTCTCTCTCTCTCTCTCTCTCTCTCTCTCTCTCTCTCCTGAAGCTCTAGATGAGGTTCGGCTAAACAACGTGGCTTGTGGGAGTGTATTATTATTATTATTATTATTATTATTATTATTATTATTATTATTATTACTAGCCAAGATATAACCCTAGTTGGAAAAAGCAAGATGCTATAAGCCCAAGGGCTCTAACGGGGAAAAAATAGCCCAGTGAGAAAAGAAAACAAGGAAATAAACAAACGACATAAGTAATGAGAGAGAGAGAGAGAGAGAGAGAGAGAGAGAGAGAGAGAGAGAGAGAGAGAGAGAGAGAGAGAGAGAGAGCGGGCCGCGCATCGATCACACGAGGTGTGGATGCTGACGGAGCGTCGTTGCCATGGCGACCGCATCCGTTGCCATAGGTACAGTACACAAGCCAGCGCAAGATCAGTTTTAGCCCCTCCACCGACATTTAGGGAGTGCCGCATTTAACTTTATAACCACCACCCACCCCCGCCACCGTCGTTGCCTTTGCTGTGTGTGTGTGTATGTGTGTTTGTTCCCTCCTAAACCATTGATACGAGGTCCATAGAGTTTTCTTTTAAGGAGGAAAGAAATCAAATGCAGTTTAAGTCTGGAGACGTATCTCCTTCAGGTGAGCATCGTGGTGTTCCTGGTTCGTGTTTTTTTAAAGTTACTGTTTCTTTAAGAAATAACTTTTTTATTCGAAGAAATTGCGGGAAGACATGTAATTAATATTAGATAAATGAAAACATTGATGTTTGATAGAACAAGTTATATTATTCTTTTTTATGGTTTTGTGTTTAAAATATCCCAACGAAAGAAATAAGAAGAGGGAGACGCGAAAAAGGGAAATTTAGGAAGGACAGACTTAATGTGAATACAATACGTGGGGAAGAGATGGTTGACTACATGCAAGAGGTTACACACAAGTAAACTATATATACACTAGAAGTAGCTTGATGGGTCATTGTGTTAACAGATTAATTTGAAAAGATTCTTTCGTAAGTGTATGATATATAGAGGCTCTTAAATGTTTAAAGGTCGCTCATGAATAGCAGAGGTAAGCGACAGGGACATTGCCTTATGGAGTAGGACAATGGTCTTGAGACTGACCATATATACATATGATTAGCGACCAAGCCCCCTCTCCACCCAAGCTTGGACCAAGGAGGATCAGACAATGGCTGCCGATGATTCAGCAGATTAACCTATAGGCTTCCCCAAACCCTTTATCCTTAGCTCAGAAGGATGGTGAGGTTGCAGTGATCAAAGGAACTAAAGATTTTGAGTCAGAGACGTTACCTCATCGTGGGTTTTTGTAGTAAAATATGGAGGGTATTTGGATTTGAACATGGATGGTCCTTCATATTCAGTCTCGTTTGTTTTTTAGCCTTTTGAATTTTGTCTAAATTATGTTTGAATCAGAAGATATATTCTTTTCTATTTTATACTTGGTAGTTTTTGTTAGGAACTAGATAATCTTTATCCTGATTTTTCTTAGACCTGTTCAATATATATGGTTTTCAATTCCTATGTCATAAGGGACATTAGCCCAGCAAACTTTCAACTGGGCTCCACTAGGCACTAGATGAGGTCGACGACCGAGGCCTACATGACTGAGTACTATGAAGCGTGAAGTAGGAGATGATGAATGACGAAGTATTGATTTAAAAGCTCAAGATACAGACAACTGGCGAAATCTAACCGAGGCTCAAAGTTTGCCTCAGTAGACGTAGGAGGAGATGATGATGATATCATAAGTATGATGAGGACACATTGACCTGGTTTGGAAGGTTTAAGGATGGGTATATATTCCTGTATGAAAATGGACTTCGGAGGAATAGGTGAACTAAATTGATTGTTTAGAAAAGAAACATTAAGTGTTGGGAGTAGATTAATCTGAAAGACAAAATATAGAAATGCTGGGCGAAGATCATATTTAGTTATGACAGGTTAAAAGCTATCATGATGATAGGAAATATGTTTAATACATGTTACTATGGCCTTGAAAAATTATCAGTTGATCCCTGGATGCTAAAACTCTTTTAAGAATTATTAGCTCGGAGACATTTTCAAAGAAAATTACATTGAACTACAAGAAATGTATGAAGAATGGTACGTTGACCTTAGTGATAAGATATCGTTTAGGAAAGTTATCGGAATCGGTAGATATTGTAAAAGAAAAATACCTGAACCCCAAAGCTTAGTAAAATTGTTAGGTGAAAATTAAGTTAAATGTTTAAAGCATTGTATGTTGGATTACATTTTTTTTCTGCTACAAGGGAAAAGATTTGAACAATTATTTACTTATACAATATACTAATGTGTTTTGGCGAATAGTAAGTCGACCCTAGGAGGGAACAAAAGGAGTGAGGGACGTTGTGTTGAAGGGTTAGGATTTGGTGAAATATGTTGACCCTTTAGACTAGGAACTTTTGAAGTGTGAACTATGACCCAGAGACGAGGAATGTCGATAAAATGACGCATTGATATGGGGAAAAAAAAGTGTTCAGAGTTGATCTTCAATCTTGGGAATTAATGTCAGATGAATATGTTTTTGATCTGGGAAATGATTGAACATTTTTTTTAATCTTTGAAATATCATCAGAGTTGTGTTTTACTCCCTTTGATACAAAAAAACTTTTTTATTTCGGGGTTATGTTTGTCCACTTTGGAATGAAATACAGTTTTCCCTTGGGTTTTATCCCGAGGTATAGAGAGAATCTAGATATTTAGAGTATAATATGTAGCTTATTTGTGTGTGTGTGTATATATGTGTGTATATATATATATATATATATATATATATATATATAATTGTATATATATATGTATATATATAATTTATATACACATACACATATATACATATATATATAATTGTGTGTATATATATATATATATATATATATATATATATGTGTGTGTGTATATATATATATATATATATATATATATATATATATATATATATATATATATATATATATATATATATATATATATACACACACATATATATACATATACACACACAGAAGAACAGTATATGCATACAGTACATGCATACATAAAAATAAATTCTAGGTTGACTAAGATATTTTATATTGTTAACAATCGGTTATGAAGTAGATTACTGAATATGGGTAAATCGTACACAGCATCCGGACCAAATGAAAATTTTTTATTAGATTTTGTGAAATTTATCCCACCCGGTCTCCCATTCTTAACTGAATTCTTTCCGACTTCAGGAAAATCGACCATTTACTAGTCTGTTGCCTACCTAAGATGGCTTTAGGGCGGGTATCATACTCTATATGCTATGGACCATCTCCTCTCTCGGATTTCCCTCTTCTCTCCTCCTTAAATAAATATGGTACCTTGATTAAAGTTAATACCTTCAAGGGACATTTGAGAAAGATAAGAAGAAATTCAGCTCTAGGGACTTAAGCACGCACTTCTTAGAAGATTTGCTCTTTTGAGTTCGTCTTTCTTGGTATAAGAAATATCTCTCTCTCTCTCTCTCTCTCTCTCTCTCTCTCTCTCTCTCTCTCTCTCTCTCTCTCTCTCTCTCTCTCTATGCTTAGAAATGTCAATGTTAGGGGTGTGGTGACCGATTTGGTAACGTCCCTGACTGGTCGAGTCCCGCTCAAACTCGGTAGTTTGTTTGGTCGCTGCTTCCTCACCACCCTTGTGAGCTAAGGATGGGGGGTGTTTGGAGGAGCCTTTAGGTCTATCTGTTGAGTCATCAGTAACCATTGCCTGGACCTCCTTGGTCCTAGCTTGGATGAAAAGGGGGCTTGGGCGCTAATCATGTGTGTATAGGGTCAGTCTCTAGGGCATTATCCTGCTCGAGAGGGCAATGTCACTGTCCCTTGCAACTGCCATTAATGAGCGGCCTTTAAACCTTTAAATTTCTAGGAATGCTTATCTCCTGTAAATGGTCTATAATATTCACCATATGTTGATGAGTATTGAAATCGAATTTGATGATCCAAATTGCTGTTCTTTTTGTGAAATTGGGGATGTGCTTCAAATGGAGTAGGATCAGGGAAGATTAAGGCTTCAAGGTCAAGTTACAGTTTATTTCGCTTCGGAAAGCAAGATAATTAGGAGTGCGATCATGTCGGCTATTGCTGTCGCGGGTTTGGTGAATTTTTGCATTATAAGTGGGCGATTTATTTTCCATGATTTTTTTTCCAAGCACGCACTTGCTCCAACTGCAGTTTTTAGCCCTCTGAAAGTTCAAGTGCGCTTTGCAGCTGATATATGTTTGTATGTGTGGTGGAAACATTATTGCACATTCAACTTCCAGAACTTCGTAGACCGGTTTTTAACCAATCCTGATACAAAGCATCTCTTTGTAAAAGCCATTAAAGTTTATTCGACTTCCAGAACTTCTTAGCCAGTTTTCAACCGCTCCTGATACAAAGCATCTCTTTGTAAAAGCCATTAAAGTTTTTAATATTGTTATCGGTACTGATTTTTGTGAGGACATTGGTATCTAGTCGTTTAAAAGTTTTATTGATATAGCTTCTGAGGAAGTCATAATGACATATTCAAGATAAAATATTCGTAATGCTTAAATTCAGTTTTGTCCAGACAATTATCCTTTGGCCCAAAATGGAACCACAAGAGGCGTCCAGCTCAAAGTATGAGCATTCAAAAAATCATCTCAAGAACAATTGTACTTTGATTTGTCAAGTCCATATGCAATCGTCTTCATGCTACGTAGAGATAAAGGTTTGTTCAAATCATGACCTCATGAGCCACGCTATGAGTCCATAGTTCACCACTAGAGGGCTACTCGGTCGAGAGCATGCTTTCGCCAAGCCAAGCAGTCTTATTTTGTTCTTAACTCCTTTGTGTACTTGTACTTCGATGTAATTTCTTTAAAATCGTATGGATTTGTTCTTGGGTCATATTGTCCACCAGGATTCGTTGAAATTGGTTCCTTAGTTTTTACGTAATATTGTTCACAAACAAATGTTTACCATTTACTTAACATTGCGATTATTTTCAAAGTACTGCTGCGTACCTGTACTTTGATGTACTGTATCCAAAATGTTACAGAATCATCCTTGGGTCATATAGCTTATGGGCTTATAGCATCCTGCTTTTCCAACTAGGGTTGTAGCTTAGCAAGTAATAATATAATAATGATAATAATAATAATAATAATAATAATAATAATAATAATAATAATACCCAACCCGTATACTAAGTTTTGTCAAAATCTGTAAAGTAGTTTTTGTGTAAAGTTGCTCACAAATAAACAAATAAATATACTAACGGACTTGAACAGACAGCCGTTAATACATACCTTTGGCTAAATTATCGATTTTGGCGAAGGCAATTATCATATTTAAGAAAAATCAGAATCATCATTTAGCTAGAGAAGCAAGGTGTTCAGGTGAGCAGTTAGGGTACACAGGACTCTTCAAGCTCTACATTTATCCAACTTTAGTTTTTATACTTCAGTATTTTTTTTTTCTTTTTTACAAACCCCGTGCTGCTTCAATAACCATTTTTTTTTTTTTTTTTTTTTTTTTTTTTTTTTTTTTTTTTTTTTTTTTTTTTTACACTTCGGTCCTTCAATTAAGCACTCGTTGTTGCTTCACCATCCATTTTTTTCTGAACATCCACAAAATCTTTTTGAAACAATTTGTTGATCGAAAATTAGTTTATAAACATTTATTTGTTTCAAAATGTTTAAAAATTTATTAATCCAGTTTGAATATTTTTAAGCTCTTCATTGCTACAAAATCACTTTTGGCTCCGTTCTATATATTTGTATTTCGATTAAAATTGCTTTTACTTGGGCCGAAGATATTAAATACTCAATTTCAAAGCTTACAGTGGTTTTGAAATGCTAATGATCTTGCATCAGTAACAGCTGATCCAGAAGTGTATTACCTTTCCCAGACACGTCATCTCATCTCTCTTCTTCTCTTTACAATTTCAGAGAGACACGCGTGCAGTTACTGCCTGTGCATAATCATGGTCTTTGCAAATAAATGCTTATAAACTAATGTTCGATCAAGAAATTGTTTCAAAAAGATTTGGTGGATGTTCAGAAAAAAATGGATGGTGAAGCAACAACAAGTGCTTAATTGAAGGATCGAAGTGTAACAAAAAAAAAAGATATATGGTTGTTGAAGCAGCACGGGGTTTGTAAAAAAAAAAAAAAAAAAAAAGAAATATTGAAGTATAAAAACTAAAGTTGGATAAATGTAGAGCTTGAAGGGTCCTATGTACTTCACTGCTCACCAGAACACCTTGCTTCTCTAGCTAAGTGATGATTCTGATTTTTCTTGAATATGATAATTGCCTTCCCAAAAATCGATAATTTTGCCAAAGGTATGTAAAAACAGCTGATCCAGAAGTGTCAGTAACAGCTGATCCAGAAGTGTCAGTAACAGCTGATCCAGAAGTGTATTACCTTTCCCAGACACGTCATCTCATCTCTCTTCTCTTTACAATTTCAGAGAGACACACGTGCAGTTACTGCCTGTGCATAATCATGGTCTTTGCATATGCACACGAAGGAATGCGCATCTTTCACAAATGAGTCTTTCAGTCGAGAAACATGCCAAGTGCCATTTTAAAAAGTGTCAGAAATCGCGATTAAAATTTGCCAATTTTCAATCGCGAATTACTCGGTAAATATAATAGCTAGGAGTTTCATATTTGTTATAAATAGTAGCAAATTTTATATTTATTATTATTATTATTATTATTATTACTATCCAAGCTACAACCCTAGTTGGAAAAGCAAGATGCTATAAGCCCAGGGGCTCCAACAGGGAAAAATAGCCCAGTGAGGAAAGGAAATAAGGAAATAAATAAATGAAGAGAACAAATTAACAATAAATCATTCTAAAATAAGAAACAACGTCAAAACAGACATGTCATATAATAAACTATCAACATCAAAAACAAATATGTCATAAATAAACTATAAAAAACTATGTCCGCCTGGTCAACAAAAAAGCATTTGCTCCAACTTTGAACTTTTGAAGTTCTACTGATTCAACCACCCGATTAGGAAGATCATTCCACAACTTGGTCACAGCTGGAATAAAACTTCTAGAGTACTGCGTAGTATTGAGCCTCGTGATGGAGAAGGCCTGGCTATTAGAATTAACTGCCTGCCTAGTATTACGAACAGGATAGAATTGTCCAGGGAGATCTGAATGTAAAGGATGGTCAGAGTTGTGAAAAATCTTATGCAACATACATAATGAACTAATTGAACGACGGTGCCAGAGATTAATATCTAGATCAGGAATAAGAAATTTAATAGACCGTAAGTTTCTGTCCAACAAATTAAGATGAGAATCAGCAGCTGAAGACCAGACAGGAGAACAATACTCAAAACAAGGTAGAATGAAAGAATTAAAACACTTCTTCAGAATAGATTGATCACCGAAAATCTTGAAAGACTTTCTCAATAAGCCTATTTTTTGTGAAATTGAAGAAGACACAGACCTTATATGTTTCTCAAAAGTAAATTTACTGTCGAGAATCACACCTAAAATTTTGAAAGAGTCATACATATTTAAAGAAACATTATCAATACTGAGATCCGGATGTTGAGGAACCACCGTCCTTGACCTACTTACAATCATACTTTGAGTTTTGTTAGGATTCAACTTCATACCCCATAATTTGCACCATGCACTAATTCTATAACAAATATGAAACTCCTAGCTATTATATTTACCGAGTAATTCGCGATTGAAAATTGGCAATTTTCAATCGCGATTTCTGACACTTTTTAAAATGGCACTTGGCATGTTTCTCGACTGAAAGACTCAAATGTGCGTGTCGTGACTTTGGGATTCTCAATGGGAAGCCGCAATCGAGAATAACAGTACGCCTAAGTTATAAGAGAAATTCACTATGTTATTGCTAGATATGAGAGTGTACGGCTGCTTTCTTTTCGTGGAGACCAAACTTTTATTTCATGGAAACAGGTTATAATCTTCCACAGTATGTCTTATCTTTTTTATCAATAGACAGTATAGTGTGTTATCTGAAGATGTCCCTGACCTTTATAAGATCTTAACATTTCTTGTTTTGATATTATCTGGATTTGAATAGTGCTTTATATATATATATATATATATATATATATATATATATATATATATATATATGTATGTATATGTATGTGTATATATATATATATATATATATATATATGTATGTGTGTGTGTATATATATATATATATATATATATATATATATATATATATGTATGTACTGTATATATATATTTCAAATAAGCCATATATTTTAATACATTAATGTCTGGATTCTCTTACCGACTTTGGGATCAGTCTCTCGAGGCGAAATCACTCAAAGACAATAGCATCTGACCGGCCGGGAATCGAACCCTGATCCAGGATGCTTGTTTGACAGTGACGTGCTAAGTGGTACGGTCATTGTCATACAAGCATCCTGGACCGTGGTTCGAATCACGGCCAGTCAGATGCTGTTTTCTTTGAGTGCTTTCGCTTCGAGAGACTGATCCCAAGGTCGTTAAGAGAATCCAGACAATAATGTATGATATGGCTTATTTGAAATATAAAAAATACGTCTAAATGTGCAAAATTTATCATATATATATACACATATGTGTATATATATATATATATATATATATATATATATATATATATATATATATATATATATATATATATATACACACACAAATAAGCCATATAAATTTTTGATACATTGATGTCTGGATTCTCTTAACGACCTCGGGATCAGAGTCCCAGGCGAAATCATGACTTGGCCACGTAGTTTAGCCACTGTCTATACAAGCTTGGCGACCAGGGTTCGATTCCCGGCCGGTCACAAGCTCTTGTCTTTGTGTGATTTCGCCTGGGGCTCTGATCCCGAGGTCGTTAAGAGAATCCAGACATCAATGTATCAAAAATTTATATGGCTTATTTGAATATGAAAAACACGTCTAAATGTGCAAAATTTATCATATATATATATATATATATATATATATATATATATATATATATATATATATATATATATATATATATATATATATATATATATATATATACGCACAATTAGTCATCTTTGTTTATACGAATCGATATATATGCTGCAATCCTTAATTTTGTCGAATTCCACTGGATCCTAGAGTCCTAGAGTGAGGAGCGTGACTTTCGTCAAGGCCAACTTCTCGACGAAGGGATGCGGCACCAGCACCCAACCATCTTGTCTGACCTTTGCAAGGACTTCGAATGCAATTCCATTAGGGTCTCTGTAAGTGGTCTGTCTGCTTTAGGTGGGGAAAAAAAGATAAAATTAAAAGTCAGGACTTCGTTTGGCGAACTTCACTTTCACTTTTAACAAGTAGCTGTGTCGTCTTTAATAAAAGTTAACTTGCTAAATTGGGTTTATTCAATGGAGACGTTCGTGAAGTTTGCTTCACAGTTGTTGCAGTTATTCATTGGTGCTTTTAAATCTTTAGGTATTTTTGTCTTGTATCGTAGGAAGTTGCTTTAGTGCTTCCTGCAAAAGAACATTATCATGTAGACTGGCAAAAGGGGGTTTCAAGATGGTGATATATGTGAGAACTGTCTTCAAGTATGATTAAGATAAAACGTGATGCTGCAGTCTGATATGTAAAAGTGATATGCATAAACGAAAAATGCATTTTCCTTTCATAAAAGAATCACTTACTCGTCTTTCCCTCTCCAAAGGCATTTTCCTTTCAAGAAAGAATCACTCACTCGTCTTTCCCTCTCCAAAGGCATTTTCCTTTCAAGAAAGAATCACTCACTCGTCTTTCCCTCTCCAAAGGCATTTTCCATTCATGAAAGAATCACTTACTCGTCCTTCCTTTTCCAAAGGCATTTTCCATTCATGAAAGAATCACTCACTCGTCCTTCCCTTTCCAAAGGCATTTTCCATTCATGAAAGAATCATTTACTCGTCTTTCCCTCTCCAAAGGCATTTTCCTTTCAAGAAAGAATCACTCACTCGTCTTTCCCTCTCCAAAGGCATTTTCCTTTCAAGAAAGAATCACTCACTCGTCCTTCCCTTTCCAAAGGCATTTTCCTTTCAAGAAAGAATCACTCACTCGTCTTTCCCTCTCCAAAGGCATTTTCCATTCATGAAAGAATCACTCACTCGTCCTTCCCTCTCCAAAAGTATTTTCCTTTCATGAAAGAATCACTTACTCGTCCTTCCTTTCATAAAAGAATCACTTACTCGTCCTTCCCTTTCCAAAGGCATTTTCCATTCATAAAAGAATCACTTACTCGTCCTTCCTTTCATGAAAGAATCACTTACCCGTCCTTCCCTTTCCAAAGGTATTTTCCTTTCAAGAAAGAATCACTCACTCGTCTTTCCCTCTCCAAAGGCATTTTCCATTCATGAAAGAATCACTTACTCGTCCTTCCTTTTCCAAAGGCATTTTCCATTCATGAAAGAATCACTCACTCGTCCTTCCCTTTCCAAAGGCATTTTCCATTCATGAAAGAATCATTTACTCGTCTTTCCCTCTCCAAAGGCATTTTCCTTTCAAGAAAGAATCACTCACTCGTCTTTCCCTCTCCAAAGGCATTTTCCTTTCAAGAAAGAATCACTCACTCGTCTTTCCCTCTCCAAAGGCATTTTCCATTCATGAAAGAATCACTTACTCGTCCTTCCTTTTCCAAAGGCATTTTCCATTCATGAAAGAATCACTCACTCGTCCTTCCCTTTCCAAAGGCATTTTCCATTCATGAAAGAATCACTTACTCGTCCTTCCTTTTCCAAAGGCATTTTCCATTCATGAAAGAATCACTTACTCGTCCTTCCTTTTCCAAAGGCATTTTCCATTCATGAAAGAATCACTTACTCGTCCTTCCTTTTCCAAAGGCATTTTCCATTCATGAAAGAATCACTCACTCGTCCTTCCCTTTCCAAAGGCATTTTCCATTCATGAAAGAATCACTTACTCGTCTTTCCCTTTCCAAAGGTATTTTTCTCTCATGAAAGAATCACTTACTCGTCTTTCCCTTTCCAAAGGTATTTTCCTTTCAAGAAAGAATCACTTACTCGTCTTTCCCTCTCCAAAGGCATTTTCCATTCATGAAAGAATCACTTACTCGTCCTTCCTTTTCCAAAGGCATTTTCCATTCATGAAAGAATCACTTACTCGTCCTTCCCTTTCCAAAGGCATTTTCCATTCATGAAAGAATCACTCACTCGTCCTTCCCTTTCCAAAGGCATTTTCCATTCATGAAAGAATCACTTACTCGTCTTTCCCTTTCCTAAGGTATTTTTCTCTCATGAAAGAATCACTTACTCGTCTTTCCCCTTCCAAAGGCATTTTCCATTCATGAAAGAATCACTTACTCGTCCTTCCCTTTCCAAAGGCATTTTCCATTCATGAAAGAATCACTTACTCGTCTTTCCCTTTCCTAAGGTATTTTTCTCTCATGAAAGAATCACTTACTCGTCTTTCCCTTTCCAAAGGTATTTTCCTTTCAAGAAAGAATCACTTACTCGTCTTTCCCTCTCCAAAGGCATTTTCCATTCATGAAAGAATCACTTACTCGTCCTTCCTTTTCCAAAGGCATTTTCCATTCATGAAAGAATCACTTACTCGTCCTTCCCTTTCCAAAGGCATTTTCCATTCATGAAAGAATCACTCACTCGTCCTTCCCTTTCCAAAGGCATTTTCCATTCATGAAAGAATCACTTACTCGTCTTTCCCTTTCCTAAGGTATTTTTCTCTCATGAAAGAATCACTTACTCGTCTTTCCCCTTCCAAAGGCATTTTCCATTCATGAAAGAATCACTTACTCGTCCTTCCCTTTCCAAAGGCATTTTCCATTCATGAAAGAATCACTTACTCGTCCTTCCCTTTCCAAAGGCATTTTCCATTCATGAAAGAATCACTTACTCGTCCTTCCCTTTCCAAAGGCATTTTCCATTCATGAAAGAATCACTTACTCGTCCTTCCCTTTCCAAAGGCATTTTTCTCTCATGAAAGAATCACTTACTCGTCCTTCCCTTTCCAAAAGTATTTTCCTTTCATGAAAGAATCACTTACTCGTCCTTCCCTTTCCAAAGGCATTTTCCATTCATGAAAGAATCACTTACTCGTCCTTCCCTTTCCAAAAGTATTTTCCTTTCATGAAAGAATCACTTACTCGTCCTTCCCTTTCCAAAGGCATTTTCCATTCATGAAAGAATCACTTACTCGTCCTTCCCTTTCCAAAGGCATTTTCCATTCATGAAAGAATCACTTACTCGTCCTTCCCTTTCCAAAGGTATTTTTCTCTCATGAAAGAATCACTTACTCGTCCTTCCCTTTCCAAAGGTATTTTCCTTTCATGAAAGAATCACTTACTCGTCTTTCCCTTTCCAAAGGTATTTTCCTTTCATGAAAGAAAAAATCAGGATGATCATTTACTCAACATATCTCTTCCAATTGGTAAACCTTGGCTGCTGCTTTGCAGATCTCCCCTGCCTAGCATTCTAAAACTAGATTTTATTTAAATCTTTAGAAATTCGTTTGTTCATTGCTTTGAATGGTCGAAGTAATACACGTTTTTATATGTTCTGATAAACTGGATTTCTTAACTGAAATTACTTGAACATAACTTTTTTTACATTTAATAAGCACTGACTATGAGTAAGTTAATAACCAAACTATCATTTGAACTATTATATATAAGCAATAACGCATCCTAAATAAATGTAATTAATGTTTTATTATGATTATATTTATTAAGTAGGAAAGTGTGAGAAACTATTAATTCACAATGGCGAATAGCATATAGGTCAAGGGAAAATTCTTTGTAAACAGTAAGGCCAAAAAAAAAAAAAAAACTTTCTAAGATTAGTTTGAATTGGATGAAAATAGCATAATCTTAATTTTATATTCTTTATTTTTTTATGTGAATTACGTTGATGTATTGTACTGATGATATTTGTTGCCTTATGTTTTGATATTATTATTATTATATTATTATTATTACTTGCATTTGCTAAGCTGCAACCCTAGTTGGGAAAGCAGGATGCTATAAGCTCATGGGTTCCAACAGGGAAAAATAGCCAAGTGAAGAAAGAAAACAAGAAAATAAGTAAACTAAAAGAGAAGTTATGAGCAATTTTATTAAAAATTAGATATTTTAAGAACTAAAACATTATGATAAATCAGAGCTCTTACCTCACTTTAGTTAAGGAATTTGAATGCCCTCCTAAAATTCCATGTGTGACTGTCTCGCCAAATTTAGTAACAAAATAGCTACGAAGAACGATGCACTCTCTCTCTCTCTCTCTCTCTCTCTCTCTCTCTCTCTCTCTCTCTCTCTCTCTCTCTCTCTCTCTCTCCGGAATTTCATGGATCTTCGATGTAACTTGTGAGAAAATTGCTTGTGGTGGCCGATGCGGTAACGTCCCTGACTGGTGAACACCAGACCGGGGGTTTGAGTCCCGTTCAAAACTCGTTAGTCATCTGCAGCCATTGCCTGGACCTCCTTCGTCCTAGCTTGGGTGGAGAGTGGGCCTGGGCGCTGATCATATGTACATATGGTCATTCACTAGGGCATTGTCCTGCTCTATAGGGCAATGTCACTTTCCTCTGCCATTCATGATCGACCTTTAAACCTGTTTTTAAGTAAAGTCGTATGTACTTGCTGTCTCAATGCTTGGGACTTTTCGCAGTTGTGACTTCGTCCTGAAATTGTCATAGAGATACTGTGTATCACTGTTTTACCTTTTAAATTTAAAACTATGAGTTAATCAGTTGTTTGCTGTGTAATTGCATAGGTTAGAGGTTACATAATTAACACCATCTCTCTCTCTCTCTCTGTCTCTCTCTCTCTCTCTCTCTCTCTCTCTCTCTCTCTCTCATATGGATGCAGGTTTTACGGTCTATCATTTTATAGTTGTTTATTAGAATTTTTTTTTATATCAATTTGGCGTGAGAGAGAGAGTTTTTTTTTCTTGAAATTCGTATCTGGGTAGACATCCATCGAAATAGACCGTAATATTTTCTTAAGCATTGGTCTTAAATCTCTCTCTTTGATATATAGCTTTGATAAGTGACCAGGACTCTCATAAAGCACTTTTTTTTCCAATATGTGTATATTAAATTTGGCCGTCAGTGCTCTGTCTTAATGTAGGTAGGTTGGCCAGGGCACTAGCCACCCGTTGAGATACTACCGCTAGAGAGTTTTTGGGTCTTTCGACTGGCCAGACTACTACATTGGATCCTTGCTTGAGGGTACACTCGAGCACTCTTCTTTCTTATTTCTCTTCCTCATGTTTTGTTAAAGTTTTTATAGTTTATATAGGATATATTTATTTAAATGTTATTACTTAAAATATTTTATTTCCCTTTTTTCCTTTTCTCACTGGGCTATTTTCCCTTTTGGAGCCCCTGGGCTTATAGCTTCCTGCTTTTCCAACTAGGATTGTAGCTTTACAAGTAATAATAATAATAATAATAATAATAATAATAATAAAAGAACAGAACGGAGTTTGGCTGATATTCGTAAAGCTCATATTACTCCTGATTGGCAGTAAGCAGCAGCTGTAATTGATGGATTTGAAGAGCAAGAAAATTTTCTCTCTCTCTCTCTCTCTCTCTCTCTCTCTCTCTCTCTCTCTCTCTCTCTCTCTCTCTCTCTCTCTCTCTCTCTCAAATGTAATGGACCATACAATTGGATTTCAATAAACTAATGCAGTTGGTACATATATATATATATATATATATATATATATATATATATATATATATATATATATATATACATATATATATAGCAAATAAAATTGAGGTTGATAGTGATTCTCTCTCTCTCTCTCTCTCTCTCTCTCTCTCTCTCTCTCTCTCTCTCTCTCTCTCTCTCTCTCTCTCTCTCTCGATCGGGAAGGATAAGCAACAGTAATTCATTGATCTGTTGCAGAGAAAATTTTCGCTACCCCTGCTAGTGTTGCCTGGAGTTAAATTGCAGATTTTGCAGCATGTGTTAAATACTTATGATATTGTGGAATGATCTTCCTAATCGGGTAGTTGAATCAGTAGAACTTCTAAAGTTCAAATTCGCAGCAAATGTTACATAAGTCCTTTTATAGTTTATATATCAAATATCGGTTTTAATGTTTTAAATGTTTTTAAAATATTTTTTTTGGATTTTCATTACTTATTTCGTTTATTTATTTCCTTATTTCCTTTTCTCACTGGGATAATTTTCCCTGTTGGAGCCCTTGGGCTTATAGCATCTTGTTTTTCCAACTAGGGTTGTAACTTAGTTCGTAATAATAATAATAATAATAATAATAATGATAATAATAATAATAATGATAATAGTAAATTGTTCTTAGTTCTACGAAATTGGCTTTTGTCTGTCTTTTGAAATCATTCGCGCAATGAAGAGGACGCAAGTGTCACTAGAATCAGGGATAAAAAAGAAAATTATGCTCTGTCGAATTGTTTCAAGTCTTACGCCTACGTCTGTATTCATGATACTGCAGAGTCATAATTATTGTTAATCTTTTTTTGTCTCTTTAATATAAGTGGGAAGTATTTGAAATATGCTTCATGGAGAATTAATGCCAATGTTTTTTTTTACTATAAAGTTGCAGTCTGGGATATTAGTACATACATACATACATATACCAAGGCACTTCCCCCAATTTTGGGGAGTAGCCGACATCAATAAATGAAACAAAACAAAAAGGGGACCTCTACTCTCTACGTTCCTCCCAGCCTGACAAGGGACTCAACCGAGTTCAGCTGGTACTGCTAGGGTGCCACAGCCCACCCTCCCCCGTTATCCACCACAGATGAAGCTTCATAATGCTGAATCCCCTACTGCTGCTACCTCCGCGGTCATCTAAGGCACCGGAGGAAGCAGCAGGGCCTACCGGAACTGCGTCACAATCGCTCGCCATTCATTCCTATTTCTAGCACGCTCTCTTGCCTCTCTCACACCTACCCTCCTATCACCCAGAGCTTTCTTCACTCCATCCATCCACCCAAACCTTGGCCTTCCTCTTGTACTTCTCCCATCAACTCTTGCATTCATCATAGTAAGCAAAAAAAAGTATAATCTTTAAAGGCTTTAATTATTTATCTAATTTTCTATTTTAATAATATTCTATTTTATTTACATTTTACCTTTATTCATAAACATTTTTCTCTTATATGGACATTTAATTTGCGGTCAATTAATCTCTTTTTGTTATATAAGCAATTCATTTTTGTAATCAAACAGTTATTAACAATTTGTTTTCCTGCTATGACTTTCATAGTTTGTCTCCTTATAATATTGGTTGATTTCGGAAGTGGCAGGTTATATGCCATGCATTGATATTTAGAAATAGACTGAAAATTAATAAAACTAAGATGCGTAATAGATTGTTTGTATATTATGATTCTAGTGTGTGCCATGTATACAGTTTGTAGTGTGAATTATATATTAGTTTTATATATATATCTATATATATATAAATATTATATATGTGTGTATTATATATATATATATATATGTATATATATGCATATATATATATATATATATATATATATATATATATATATACTGTATAAGTGTGTGTGAATTTATTATATATATATATATATATATATATATATATATATATTATATATATATAAACATATATATATATATGTATATATATATGTATGATATTAATATAATATATGTATGTGTGTGTAATAAAGGCCTAAACATACTGCCGAAATATATTCCATATCAGAGCAACGTAACGTCTGGTGCAAGGATGTAAAGCTCTTGGTGCAGGGCCAGATACAGCCACGTGTTATTTTTTTCTTTTTTTTTTTCTTTTAGAAATATACAGTGGAAAGATTTAGATAGCCATCTCAACACAGTGTTGTGTGAAATTTACGAAACGGTCTGGCTCATGGAATTCAGTCCGCACACTGGCCTGGTATTTCAAAGGAATGGATGAAAAGTTAAATAACATTCTAGGTATTTTCAATTCTAAGGGATGTGCTGCAGTAGAGAAGAAGATGAAGATAGTTGATTTGCTTTCCAAGGTTGTGGTGGCTGATGTGGTAACGTCAATGACTGGTGATTGCCAGACGGAGCCTATTTTCTTTGGTTACCGCAACCTAACCATCCTTATGAGTTAAGGATGGTGTGTTTATGGGGAACCTATCGGTCTACCTGCTGAGTCATCAGGAGCCATTGCCTGGCCCTCCTTGGTCCTAGCTTTGTGCGGATGTGGGGCTTGGGCGCCGATCATATGTATATATGATCAGTCTCTAGGGCAATGTCACTGTCTCTTGCCTCTGCCATTCATGAGCGGGCTTTAAACCTTTACAAAGTGAAGTTTTAATCTTTTGTCACTTGATAACATTAATGTAACGGTTGCAGAAATGAAAATGACAATGCATGATAAAAAAAAAAAACGTAATTTTAATCGGAAATTATACGTAAAAAATATACCGTTCTCAACCGTATTTCAGTAAAATGCAGGCTACCGCAAGTTTACCTTACTTTTTTATAACTTTTTACGGGTTGGTGACCGTAATATCACTCCTTTACGTCAATATAACCGTTTTAAAATGGTAAAATCCGGGAATAAATGTTGCCAGACCTTTACCGTTTTTTAATGCAAATTTTTGACAGTAAGGTTTGCAGCATTATAAAAGTTAAGACTTTGTAGCTCCATGAATGGAAAACATTTAGAAAATTACAAATTATTTTTGAATGACTCAATATTAAAACATTAAAAGGGTGTCTATGGTAAGTGAAGAAATGCAAAGTTGGAGCAAATGCTTTTTTGTTGACCAGGCGGACATGAGTCTTTTATAGTTTATTTATGACATATTTGTTTTTGATGTTGTTAATAGTTTATATATGACATGTCTGTTTTGACGTTGTTACGGTTTTTAGAATGATTTATTGTTAATTTGTTCTCTTCATTTATTTATTTCCTTATTTCCTTTCCTCACTGGGCTATTTTTCCCTGTTGGAGCCCCTGCGCTTATAGCATCTTGCTTTTCCAACTAGGGTTGTAGCTTGGATAATAATAATAATAATTATAATAATAATAATAAAATCTGTTAGTAGCCGAGAAAAAAAAGAGCAAGGTTAGCGGTAATGGAGTGACTAAATTTCATGGCTGGGAAGAGGATATTGAAAGTGTTGTGTTTTGGGCATTATTATTGGTAGTATTCGGCTATCAAAGGTATTACTATATTCATTTTTTTTAATGAGACACATTTGCACCGACTCGCAGCGGTGTCCTTTTATCTCGGAAAAAAATTCCTGCTACCTGATTGGTTAGAATGATCTTGTCCAACCAATCAGCGATCAGGAAACTTTTCCGAGTCATTGCAATTCTGCCTTACTAAAAAGAATTGACTATAGTAAACACTTGAAATTTGCCATAAAAATTGGAATAGATATTGCCGGGCATTTACCGTTTTAAAAACGGATATATTGAAGTAAAAGATAACATTGAAGTAGGGCAGAAATTACGGTCACTAGTATTTTACCGAAATACAGCTTAGAACAGTATATTTTTACGGAGAATTTCCGATTTAAATTAGAGAAAATTCGCGATTTATAAAATTTGATGGATCGTCATGGCCTTTTATGATGATGATTCGGTTTAAGTGAAAGTTGGAAAAGATAGACGCTGTAGGAATGTAATATGTTTGTAGAGATTAAGGAAACAGGTGTTACAACTTTGAACATATGTTATTCATTTAATAGCAAGAGAGGCGTCTAACAGGTTTAGCATTTACGTGTCGGTTTTAAGTTTGTTGCCTTTATGTCAATCTTCTTTTTCTTCTTCTTCTTCTTCTTCTTCTTCTTCTTCTTCTTCTTCTTCTTCTTCTTCTTCTTCTTCTTCTTCTTCTCCTCCTCCTCCTCCTCCTCCTCCTCCTCCTCCTCCTCCTTATTCTTCTTCTTTTTCTTCTTCTCCTCCTCTTCCTCCTCCTCCTTATTCTTCTTCTTTTTCTTCTTCTCCTCCTCCTCCTCCTCCTCCTCCTTCTTCTTCTTCTTCTTCTTCTTCTTCTCCTCCTCCTTCAACATCTTCTTCTTCTTCTTCTTCTCCTCCTTCAACATCTTCTTCTTCTCCTCCTCCTCCTTCTTCTTCTTCTTCTTCTTCTTCTTCTTCTTCTATTATTAACGTGACCCTTTCCACATTTTTGTATGGGGTAAGCACGGTTGACTTCTTTTTAAAGGGCTTTGCTTTGGCTTTGTTATAGACCGTAGTCCCGATCGGCTGCCCTGCCTGACATGGCTCTAGACCCCGGTAGCGTATGTTCATGTTGTACCACTCACCAGCGTCCTTCCTCCCATCATGATGCCGTTATTAAGAAGAGACAACACTAAACAATTTCCTTAAAAAGTAATGTTACTTTATGCATGTGAAATATGGCCATCGGTTCAGTAGGCAAATGGATGTAACTAGAGTACCTGTATGATATAGGTGCTCTAGAGGTAGCCATTTGAACAATATATTCTTTTTTATTTATGATAATGCCTCTATTGTAGGAATTTTGTTATTAATTAACCATTTTGTTTATTAATTTCTTATGATCAACCAAAGAAAAAAATAGTGTAATCAAGTCTTTATTTGGATTGATTTGTAATCATTTTTTTCTTTTTAGAAATATGGGGTTGAAAATAGATATAAGCAAAAAAGAAATTTTCAATGAAAATTCAGATACTCAACATATAAGAGTTATCGACAATACTCTCTCTCTCTCTCTCTCTCTCTCTCTCTCTCTCTCTCTCTCTCTCTCTCTCTCTCTCTCTCTCTCTCTCTCTCTCTCACAAGATGATTTAGTTGTGATATTGAACTAAATGTTTTAAATCCACTTACTCGTGAATTATCGAATTTTCAACAGAATGAATTGGCCATTTTTGGTATGTTCCATAGTGTTAATTGCTATTTATATTCCAAACATTTCGGATATATTGTATATCTGAATAGTCAATGTTTTATCCCCGTATATGTGATTCTTAGGGTTGTGGTGGCCGGTGTGGTAACGTCCCTAACTGGTGAACGGTAGACTGGGGTTCAAGTCCCGCTCAAACTCTTTAGTTCCTTTTGGTCGCTGCAACCTCACTATCCTTGTGAGCTAAGCATGGAGTGTTTTGGGGAGCCTATAGGTCTATCTGCTAAGTCATCAGCAGCCATTTCCTGGCCCTACTTGGTCCTAGCTTGGGTTGAGAGGGAGCTTGGGCGCTGATCATATGTATATATGGTCAGTCTCTAGGGCATTGTCCTGCTTGATAGAGTAATGTCACTGGTCGCTTGCCTCAGCCATTCATGATTGGCCTTTTCAAACCTTTAAACCTTAACTTGTAGAACCCTCTTATGTGGTATTACTCTATAATTAAGAAGACAATTTCATCCCTTAGTGTCCTTCTGTACCATGGTCTGCCACTGTCTTGGGTTAGAGTTCTCTTGCTTGAGGGTACACTCGGGCACACTATTCTATCTTGTTTCTCTTGTTTTGTTAAAGTTTTGATAGTTTATAGAGGAAATATTAATTTTAATGTTGTTACTGTTCTTAAGATATTTTATTTTTCCTTCTTTCCTTTCCTCACTGGGCTATTTTCCTTGTTGGAGCCCCTGGGCTTATAGCATCTTGAGCTTTTAATTCAATATTTCTTCATTCACCATCATCTACTTCGCGCTTCATAGTCCTCAGCCATGTAAGTCTGGGTTTTCCAACTCTTCTAGTGCCTTATGGAGCCCAGCTGAACGTTTAGTGAACTAGTCTCTGTTGGGGAGTGCGAAGACCCTTCCCAAACCATCTCCAAAAATAAAAAATAAAATCCAATTTTATTTATTATATATTAATGATAAGAGTATTTATCATTCTGTTTTTGGTATATCTAAGTAATTGTGGGTCAGTACTTGGGAATCTTCAATTATCTTCCCTTCTATATCCCTGCAATAAAATCCGCTATTATGACCATTGCCGTATTTTCATCCTTCTTGAATATGCTTCAAAATCTATAAGGTTAATCTTCGAAAGTTAAAAGTTGCAGAAAATGCTTTTATGTTGAAAAGGCTGACATAAGTCTCTTTATATTTTATATATGACATATCTGTTTTGATGATGTTGATGTTTTTCAAATATTGTAAATTTTTTCTCATACTGTTTATTTATTTCCTTATTTCCTTTCCTCGCTGGGCTATTTTTCCCTACTGGAGCCCTTGGGCTTATAGCATCTTGCTTTTCCAACTCTGGTTGTAGCTTAGCAAGTGATAATAATAATAATAATAATAATGATAATAATAATAATAATTATAAGCGAACATTTAAGCAAACCAGAATTTTTATTGGTCGTTGGGGGACCGAGTGAGTTAAGACACCGTCGTGTGGAAACCGTTTCGACACAAGTGTTTTGGTGTAAAATTAATCACATAGATAGAAGTGGGTCAGTTATTTTGGGCCCCGGTCCTAACCGTTCGGCTCAAAAGAATATATTCTGTTGAAATTTATCATCCTTTTACATGGCGAACTTTAGATTTTGTTTGGGTTGTTTAATAGTTAGTAGAATTGATACGGTCTGTTTCCTTGCATCGAGGAACTGAGGAAAGTATTTTATACGTACTATTAAGAAATGGATGTACTTCATGTAAGTTGTAAGTAACGAGGAGATATGTTTAGAATGTTGTTTACAAAACGGGTATAGTGCATAACTAAGTGTACTCTGTAACTTCAGGGTGGAAATTATATACATCATCATCATCATCATCTTCTCCTACGCCTATTGACGCAAAGGGGCTCGGTTAGATTTCCCAGTCGTCTCTGTCTTGAGATTTTAATTCAATACTTCTCCATTCATCATCTCCTATTTCGCGCTTTATATATAGTGGTAAAGTTATAGATTTATTTGTATACAACTACTTTGTGTCATACACAAATGTATCAGAGTATCAGGCGTCCTTTGCCTCGGTTCATTTTGTAAAGGCTTGATTAGGTGGGAGCCGTTTGTTGAAACAACAACCTCTTGGGTCATTAAAGTCCTGAGTGCCAATGAGAAGTGGAAGCATAAAGAGGATAGGTGATAAAGACAGGGACTGGAGAAGGAGGAGGAGAGGAGGATGAATATTGCCAGACAGTGAAGAGAAAATGGGACAGAGATGGTTGTCTCGTTGAAACATTAATTACCTCCGCCAACGAAGTTGGGAGGAGGTAATGAGTTCGCTCCTGTTTCTGTTTGTTAGTTTGTGAACAACTTCCTGGCACAATTTTACTCAGAGCAGTGAAACTTTGAGGGATTAATTTTTATGTTAAGACGTGGAAGTGATTCAATTTTGAAAGTCTTAGGTCAAAGGTTAAGGTCAAGCAAAAAGGTCGAGAAATTAGCTGCCTGGGAGGAGGTCTGTGCTCTACTGAGTGCCCCTCCAAGGATGAATATTACCAGACAGTGAATAGAAAATGGGACAGAGATGGTTGTCTCGTTGGAAACATTAATTACCTCCGCCAACAAAGTTGGGAGGAGGTAATGAGTTCGCCCCTGTTTCTGTTTGTTAGTTTGTGAACAACTTCCTGGCCACAATTTTACTCAGAGCAGTGAAACTTTGAGGGATTAATTTTTATGTTAAGACGTGGAAGTGATTCAATTTTGAAAGTCTTAGGTCAAAGGTTAAGGTCAAGCAAAAGGTCGAGAAATTAGCTGGCCTGGAGGAGGTCTGTGCTCTACTGAGTGCCCCTCCAGTTTATATAATTTTACTCTTCCCCAATTTCATCCGCTTGGATTATCCTTAAATTTTGCGAAGGGAAATAAGTTCAAAGGAAATGACCTCGTCGATGTATGTGCTCCTTCGCTTACTTGTGTGTCTCATCTTGTAACAAGTTCTCTTGATTGACTACATTAAAGACGTCATGAGGATTCCTAGTGGCTCTCTTGACTACAGCCAAGTTAACCACACGATTAGATATATTGTCAATTCACACGAAACAATATGCTTGAGGGTCCAATGGGCTCGCGATTCTATCTTGTTTCTCTTCCTCTAGTTTTTGTGAAGTTTTTATAGTTTATGTATGATAGATCTAATTTGATGTTAATTATTCTAAAATATTTTGTTTTGATTGTTATTACTTTTCCTGTAATACCCACCTCCACTGGACTATTTTTCCTTGTTGGAGCCCTTGGGCTTATAGCATCCTGCTTTTCCAACAAGGGTTGTAGCTTAGCTAGTAAAGATGATAATAATGATAATGATAAATAATGGAGCTCTTGGCTTATAGCATCTTGCTTTTACAACTAGGGTTGTAGCATAGCTAGTAAAGATGATGATAATAATAATGATAAATAATGGAGATCTTGGGCTTATAGCATCTTGCTTTTACAACTAGGGTTGTAGCATAGCTAGTAAAGATGATGATAATAATAATGATTAATAATGGAGCTCTTGGCTTATAACATCTTGCTTTTACAACTAGGGTTGTAGCTTAGCTAGTAAAGATGATAATAATAATAATGATAAATAATGGAACTCTTGGGCTTATAGCATCTTGCTTTTACAACTAGGGTTGTAGCTTAGCTAGTAAAGATGATAATAATAATAATGATAAATAACGGAGCTGTTGGGCTTATAGCATCTTGCTTTTTCCAACTAGGGTTGTAGCTTAGCTAGTAAAGATGATAATCATAATAATGATAAATAATGGAGCTCTTGGGCTTATAGCATCTTGCTTTTACAACTAGGGTAGTAGCTTAGCTAGTAAAGATGATAATCATAATAATGATAAATAACGGAGCTGTTGGGCTTATAGCATCTTGCTTTTACAACTAGGGTTGTAGCTTAGCTAGTAAAGATGATAATCATAATAATGATAAATAATGGAGCTCTTGGGCTTATAGCATCCTGCTTTTCCAACTAGGGTTGTAGCTTAGCTAGTAAAGATGATAATCATAATAATGATAAATAATGGAGCTCTTGGGCTTATAGCATCCTGCTTTTACAACTAGGGTTGTAACTTAGCTATTCATAATAATAATAATATTGTTGACTCTGATTTGGTTTAATTTCATAATCATGTGCTCTATTGTTGATTTGTAAGTTTCCCATCCTCCTAGTCCCTTTTTGCCATCCTTAGACGTACATACTACAACGCCGCCTCCTTCGAATCTCTCTTATTTTTCCAATAAATCCTTTACGAGTCTTCTCCAATCCATAACCACCACCCCAGCTCTTCCTCCACCACCCCGCGAGGTCCCCTCCCCCTCCCCCTCTCCCTCCGAGTCTTTCCCCCTCTGTAATCTTTTTCCGAGGCAGTGCAACATTGGCACTGGGTAGGCACACTGCCAGAAAACATTAGACAGTATTTTCGCTTCTTGGTGTTGTGCCCTTTCTTGTCGTTTCCCCGTGAGGCATATTACAGTTTGTTACAGAATTGTGCGTGTTACACGTTGTATTTCGTGTTTTTGTATTGCCATACATTAATCTGTTAAATATCAGGTCAATTACATATGTTGTGCATATACGCATTCTTTGTATTATTTATATATATGTATATCTATCTATCTATCTATCTATATATATATATATATATATATATATATATATATATATATATATATATATGCACACACATACTTATACATACATATACATGTGTATATTTGTGTGTGTATATATATATATATATATATATATATATATATATATATATATATATACATATATATATATACATACATAATGTGTGTGTTTTTATTTATTGAAATACCAATCCAAATATATTTTATTTCCCATCCTAGAAGAAAGTATCTTTAGGTTTTAAATGTAGTTTTAGCAGTCTTGACTGCTCTATGATCATACGATCATTGGCTTCTTGTTATGTGTGAACTACTTTACTTACATTTCCCCCCCCCTCTCTCTCTCTCTCTCTCCTCTCTCTCTCTCTCTCTCTCTCTCTCTCTCTCTCTCTCTCTCTCTCTGGTACTGAAACGCATTCACGACAAGAGGTCAATTAACACTGTGCGCAGAGGGGCGCTCCATTTAGCGTACTTAACTTGAAGGAATCGATGTTGAAACGTTTACCATTCTTCTAGTTGATGTCCTAGAGAACCTTGTTACAGTTTCAGGGACCATTACTTCAAATTGAATGTATATGCTTATGGCTTTTATAACAGTAGGATGTCTTCATGCAAATATATATGAAACGACTGGTTTTTATTTGTATTTGTATAGAAATCACGAAAGCTGACACGTGATGAATATAAAAATCTCCTGTACTCAAGGTAGAAATTGGAATCTAAGCCCGGGTCTGTTTTCCGTTAATCCAGTATTATCCTTTTATCTAAAATCTGGATTCTCCGGAATTATTAAGAAACTGACAGCTGTTGGATCCCCTTCTCCAGAATAAATATGATGTCTTTGTATATGTATTCTCATTGCTGAGTTTGATAATGTCCTGAGTGGATGAAAGTACTAACTCCAATCGAGTCTTTTCATTTTTCCTTTTGTGGCTATAATACATTTGTATTATTATTATTGTTACTTGGTAAGCCACATCCCTAGTTGGAAAAGCAAAAGGCCTTAAGCCCAAGGGCTCCAACGGGGAAAAATAGCTTAGTGAGGAAAGGAAATAAGGAAATAGATAAAATATAAGAGAAGTAATGAACAATTGAAATAAAAAAAATTTAAATAACAGTTATAACATTAATTCTTCCATGTTTAAACTATAAAAATTGAAGAAAAAACAAGAGGAAGATAAATAACATAGATTAGTATGCCCTAGTGTAGGAGAGAGAGAGAGAGAGAGAGAGAGAGAGAGGAGAGAGGAGAGGAGAGAGAGAGAGAGAGAGAAAGGCCTTATTTGCCTTATCAGTTTTATCTTGATTCGTGAGAACAAGGGTCGCTGCCAATAGAAAGAAGAAATTAGTCTTGAAAAGAGAACGATTTCCCAATGTATTTTTTTTCAACTTTATACTTCTGTGCTTGCCACGTTTCTATTTTAATATTATGGTGCACGGTCTTCATAAAAGAAAATAGACTGTTGGACATACTTAATTATTAAAGGTCAAAGGTTTAAAGGCCGCCTATGAATGCCAGAGACGAGGGACAATGACATTTCCCTATCGAGCAGGAACAATGCCCTAGAGACTGACCCATATATTTACATATGATCAGCGCCCAAGCCACCTCTCCACCCAAGCTAGGACCAAGGAGGGCCAGGCAATGGCTACTGATGACTCAGCAGGTAGACCTATAGGCTCCCCCAAACCCCCATCCTTATCTCACAAGGATGGCGAGGTTGCAGCGACCAAAGAAACTAGCAAGTTTCAGTGGGACTCGAACCCCAGTCTGGCGAGCGTCAGGCAGGGACGTTACCACATCGGCCACCACAACGGTGTCGGTTTTCAGTTCGTTTCATCAGAATAGATGCCCACCAGAACATCAGCTGGCAAAAACCAGCCCTCTACTGTGGTGGCAAACCACAGCAGTGGCCTCCCCAGTCAACAGTTTAAACTCCAGGTTCCCTGCTTGGGTCGATCTGCTGCCATGCGAATGCTAGGCGATACGTTACCACTGTACTAGTCATACTCCTGGAAACAGGAGTAGGGTTGTTGTTGGCTGATTAGTAACGTCTC
>NC_090733.1:126470270-126485010 GCF_036898095.1 Palaemon carinicauda | reverse complement strand
CTCGACCCTATAATTACCCTCCTCTCTCTCTCTCTCTCTCTCTCTCTCTCTCTCTCTCACGAAAATTTTCTTATACTGGGGTATCATTTACTAAGTTTCCTCCTCGACCCTATAATTACCATTCTCTCTCTCTCTCTATCTCTCTCTCTCTCTCTCTCTCTCTCTCTCTCTCTCACGAAAATTTTCTTATACTGTGGTATCATTTACTAAGTTTCCTCCTCGACCTTATAATTACCCTCTCTCTCTCTCTCTCTCTCTCTCCCTCTCTCTCATCCCCTCTCTCTCTCTCTCTCTCTCTCTCTCACGAAAATTTTCTTATACTGGGGTATCATATACTAAGTTTCCTCCTCTACATTATAATTACCATTCTCTCTCTCTCTCTCTCTCTCTCTCTCTCTCTCTCTCTCACGAAAATTTTCTTATACTGGGGTATCATATACTAAGTTTCCTCCTCTACATTATAATGACTATTCTCTCTCTCTCTCTCTCTCTCTCTCTCTCTCTCTCTCACGAAAATTTTCTTATACTGTGGTATCATTTACTAAGTTTCCTCCTCTACATTATAATGACTATTCTCTCTCTCTCTCTCTCTCTCTCTCTCTCTCTCTCTCTCACGAAAATTTTCTTATACTGGGGTATCATATACTATGTTTCCTCCTTTACATTATAATTACCATTCTCTCTCTCTCTCTCTCTCTCTCTCTCTCTCTCTCCTCACACAAAATTTTTCTTATTCTGTGGTATCATATACTGAGTTTCCTCCTCTACACTATAATTACCATTCTCTCTCTCTCTCTCTCTCTCTCTCTCTCGAAAATTCTTACACTGAATTACTTCGTTATTATCTTACACTGATTCATTTCGTTTCCTCCTCTACTCTATAATTACCATTCTCTCTCTCTCTCTCTCTCTCTCTCTCTCTCTCTCTCTCGTACCTGCACCATGCTGGTTTATTCCCGACTCTTCAATTGGCATTAGTAGTGCCATTGCAAAACTCTTGGCACCGAACTGACGAGGCTTGTTAAATCGTTTGAAATTGGAAGGAAGGGTAACAACGTCTGGTAAGAGACAGCCCTTCGAGGTCGTTTGCAGGCTGTGTTTTGTCTTCTTCATATGAGTTATGAATTAATGAACAAAAGAATAGTAAATTTATCTCTTATTAGTACATGATTAAAAACAACATAACTCTCTCTTATTATTGAATAATTAAAAGAAACCATTTTATTGCCAATTAAGTAATTAAAATCAACATAAATCTATCGCTTATTAATGAATAATTAAAATCAACATAAATCTATCGCTTATTAATAAATAATTAGAAACAACATAGATCTATCGCTTATTATAGATAATTATAAACAAATCATCACTTATCAATAAATAATTAAAAATAACATAGATCTATCGTTCATTAATAGATAATTAAAAGAAACATAAATCTAATGCTTGTTAATAAATAATTGAAAGCTAAATAAATCTTTCGCTTATTAGATAATTAAATACTACATGAATTATCACTTATAAATAGATAATTAAAAGAAAATTGACTATATCGTTTATTGATAAATAATAAAAAGCAAAATAAATCTGCCACTTATTAAATGATTAAAAAACAACATAAATCTATCACTAAAAATAAATAATTAAAGCAACAAATATCGCTTATTAATGAATAATTAAAAACAACAAATGTATCACTTCATAGTAAGTAATTAAAGCAACAAATATCGCTTATTAATATATAATTAAAAACAACATAAATCTATCACTTCATAATAAATAATTAAAAACAACAAATATCTCTTATTAATAAATAATTAAAAACAACATAAATCTATCACTTGATGAATATATATAAGCAACATAAATCTATCACTTATTAATAAATAATTAAAAATTAATTTGAATCTGTCACTTATTAATAAATAAAATTGACATAAATCTCTTACTCCTAATTAATAATTCCCTGTTGGAGCCCTTGGGCTTATAGCATCTTGTTTTTCCACTAGGGTTGTAGCTTGGCTAGTAATAATAATAATAATAATAATAATAATAATAATAATGATGATTCCTTTCTCCATATTCTAATATCGTATAAAGTATTTAAAGATTTAGGCAGTCATAACTGTGGCAGCATGGCTTTTATTAATGTATGATTTATATCCATCGGCATTAGTGTTTGTAATATATAAAAAAAAGATACACTTTGTATTTAGAAAATGGGGGAAAGTGCAATTTTTTTGTATTTTTTTCGGAAGTTTAAATTATTATTATTATTTTTTCTACAAATTTTCACTTATAGTTGATCAATGATTTTTTAGAATTACGCTTTGCAATAGATATTTGACTTCGTTAAGGAATTTTAAAATGATTCTTAATATACTGAATAGTGAGAAATGTCATGCATTTCATAAGTGTTCTTAAAATATTTTGTTTTAATTATTATTTATTTCTCTTGTAGTTTATTTCTTTATTTCCTTTCCTCATTGGGCTATTTCCCCTATTGGAGCCCTTGGGCTTATAGCATCCTGCTTTTCCAACTGAGGTTGTAGCTTAGACATTAATAATAATAATAATAATAATAATAATAATGCTAATAATAATAATTTACTCCTCTTGTAATTTATTTGACTTTATTTCCTTTCCTCACTGGGCTGTTTCCCGTATTGGAGCCCTTGGGTTTATAGCATCATGCTTTACCAACTAGGTTTGTAGCTTAGCTAATAATAATAATAATAATAATAATAATGAAAATTTATTTCTCGTGATTTATTTATTACTATTTCCTTTCCTCACTGGGCTGTTTCCCTTATTGGAGCCCTTGGGCTCATAGCATCATGCTTTTCCAACCAGGGTTGTAGCTTAGCTAGTAATAATAATAATAATAATAATTTACTTCTCGTAATTTATTTATTACTATTTCCTTTCCTCACTGGGCTGTTTCCCTTATTGGAGCCCTTGGGCATATAGCATCATGCTTTCCCAACTAGGGTTGTAGCTTAGCCAGTAGTAATAATAATAATAATAATAATAAAAATTTACTTCTCTAGTATTTTATCTATTACTTTATTTCCTTTCCTCACTGGGCTGTTTCCCCTATTGGAGCCCTTGGGCTTATAGCATCATGCTTTACCAACTAGGGTAGTAGCTTAGCCAGTAGTAATAATAATAATAATAATAATGATAAAAATTTACTTCTCTTGTATTTTATCTATTACTTTATTTCCTTTCCTCACTGGGCTGTTTCCCCTATTGGAGCCCTTGGGCTTATAGCATCATGCTTTTCCAACCAGAGTTGTAGCTTAGCCAGTAATAATATTAATAATAATAATAAACTGCCAATTGCACACGTTCGCACTATTAACACCGTCAACGTTCCGGCAATCGTTTATGGCCTGAAATCACGGCCAACGTTAACAGTATGACACAGAGGAGTAAAGTGCTATTTCTAAACCCCGCCTCGATGACCAACCAACCAACCAGCCCTGTGTGGCCGATTCTTGAACGACAGCCCACGAATGTGGCTGATGTCTAAGAATGGATCCCCGCTACGATACCCCGCCAAGGATATGGACTTTTTCTTTCCCCGACTGTCTGTGCAGCCAAGGGGGGTTGAGAATTGGGCATGCGCCTCCCCCCCCTCCCCCCTCCAAAGCCGCCACCCCCGCACTGCTGCTGCTACTGCCACAGCCGTGTGTTCCTTCGCGTGACTGGCATGTGTCTGGATATAAATATCAAAGCACGTGCATGGAAGGAGACGACGCTTTGCCTTGCGAGTGGAATTGCCTCTTTATGCGGCTGGAATGATATTTGCAATGGCTGGCGCTTGTAGTGTTTTATTATTATTATTATTATTATTGGATCTTTGAGAGTCTCTTCTGCAGCCTCTTCTAAGACTTTTTTTTTATCCTTCTGTTCAATCTTTCTTTAGTCTCGGTTCCCAAATTTTTAAGCTTTGCTTCATTTTGCAGTTGCGGAATTTTTCATCCATTTATACATTGGTGCCGAATGGGCTCCATAGCCCCAGCGCTCTTTCATGGAGTAGTTGAAAAAGTAGAACTTCAAAAGTTCAAAGTTGGAGCAAATGCTTTTTTGTTAACCAGGCGGACATGAGTCTTTTTATAGTTTATTTATGACATATTTGTTTTTATGTTGTTAATAGTTTATATATGACATGTCTGTTTTGATGTTGTTACTTTTTTTAGAATGATTTATTGTTAATTTGTTCTCTTCATTTATTTATTTCCTTATTTCCTTTCCTCACTGGGCTAATTTTCCCTGTTAGAGCCCCTGGGCTTATAGCATCTTGCTTTTCCAACTAGGGTTGTAGCTTGGATAGTAATAATAATAATGATAATATTTAGAGTAGTACCTGTATTACATAACTAATTTTCATGCAATATTGATGATAAATATTATGGTATAAATTGATGGTGATGATAGTCATAGTGCATAGTGAATATGATACCGGTAATGATGATATACAGAAAAAGGGGTGAAAAATGTGTTTTGCTGCGATGATATATATTGTAATAAGTATTATTATCATTATATCAATAAAAATACTTGTGATAGTTGAATCAGTAGAACTTCAAAAGTTCAAATTTGCAACTAATGTTAAGTTAAAGAGGCTGACATAAGTCCTTTTATAGTTCATATATGAAGTATCTCTTTTAATGTTCTGTTTTTAAAATATTTTATTTTTTCTCAACTTCTTATATCGTTTATTTCCTTATTCTCTTTCCTCACTGGGCTATTTATTCCTGTTGAAGCCCATGGGCTTATAGCATCTTGCTTCTCCAACTATGGTTGTAGTTTAGACAATAATAATAATAATGATGATGATGATGATGATGATGACACACCCGGCCATATACATCCCAGGGAACACATTAAAGTGTTCCTTTTGTTTCATGTTTACTTGACATTTAATGAGAGATAGTAGTTCCCAAAATGAAATTATTGCCACTATAGTAATATTTATTTGTTTTATTGTTATCAATGGATAATAAGAATGATAGATATTGTAATATTTATCATTATATTTTACTGATTCTAAGTGAATGTAAAAATAAATTTATCATGAATTTTTTATACAGGTTTAATTATTGTCAAATTGAGAATTGACTTCTGCAGAAATGACTATCTTGTCATATTATTATTATTATTATTATTATTATTATTATTATTATTATTATTATTATTATTATTATTACTATTTGCTAAGCTACAACCCTAGTTGGAAAAGTAGGATGCTATATTGCTTATTAATAGATATTTAAAAACAAAATAAATTCACCTATTAAATAATTAAAAACTACATAAATCTATCGCTTATGGATATTTAAAAGCGAAATAAGTTTCACTTATTAAATAATTAAAAACAACATAAATCTATCGCTTAATAATAGATATTTAAAAAGCAAAATAAATCTTTCACTTATTAAATAATTATAGAAAAATAGCCCAGTGAGAAAAGGAAACAAAGAAAAGTAAAGTATTTCAAGAACAGTAACAACATTTTCCAACCCTAGTTGGAAAAGCAGGATGCTATATCGCTATAGATATTTAAAAGCCAAATAAATCTTTCACTTATTAAATAATTATAGAAAAATAGCCTAGTGAGGAAAGGAAATAAAGAAATATAAAGTATTTTAAGAACAGTAGCAACATTTCCTATATAAACTATAAAAACTTATATAGGGAGTCAAATACCCGAACGATATTTGTGAATCTCATCATTGCTCTTCCCATATTGCCTAGATTCACTTGCACATACTTGGCACGGGCCAAGAGCTGTAAGTGTCGGGTGACATTTCCTCCTCCAGTCCGGGGTTCGAGAACAGAGGTCACGCATTTCTCTCTCTCTCTCTCTCTCTCTCTCTCTCTCTCTCTCTCTCTCATGATGATGGTAGCAGTTTCACTTGATTCTTTATCCGTCTCAGCTTAGATTTTTTTTTCTAAAGGTCAGGAGGCTGCTGACGTTCCGGACACACACACACACACACATATATATATATATTTATATATAGTGTGTGTACGTATATGGATGTAAGTATGTGTGCTTATATATGTATATGTATATATATATATATATATATATATATATATGATATCTCTATCAATATATATATATATATGTATATATATAATTATGAAGCTTTTATCCCCTTTAGAGAAATTAACGCCACGAGGATACAGACAAATGTTTCTAAGGAAGTCTTTTCTTTGGCCTAATAGATGACCTGTTTACCATGAAAAAAAAAAAACCAAGTCCAACCAAATGTAAGCCAAGGACAATACCATTCACCTACATACTTACATTAATTGGTTGAACTTTTGCAGCGTTTATCTGTGTTTATACCTATTTGTATGTTTATCAAATTGAAATTAACCTTTATGCAATCCGTAGTGCCATGACCTCTGTACCATGGCCTTCCACTGTCTTGGGTTAGAGTTCTCTTGCTTGAGGCTATACTCTGGCACACTATTCTATCTCGTTTCTATTTCACTTGGTTTTTTTTCAAGTTCTTATAGTTCATATATGAAATATCTAATTCAATGTTGCTATAGGTCTTAAAATTTTTTATTTTGATTTTTAAATTTGTCTCTTGTAGTTTACTTATTACCTGTTTCCTTTCCTCACTGGGTTATCTTTCCCTGTTGGAACCCTTGACCTTATAGCATCCTGCTTTTCCAACTATGGTTGTAGCTTAGCTAGTAATAATAATAATAATAATAATAATAATATTTCTATTGTTTGTTTATTTCCTTATTTCCTCTCCGGAACCCATGGCCATATAGCATCCTGCTTTCCCAACTAGGGTTGTAGCTTAGCTAATAATAATAATAATAATAATAATAATATTTCTATTTGTTTATTTCCTTATTTCCTCTCCGGAGCCCATGGCCATATAGCATCCTGCTTTCCCAACTAGGGTTGTAGCTTAGCTAGTAATGATGATGATGATAATAATAATAATAATAATGATAATAATGCATCAATCCGACCTGGTCTCATTCTCCGCATTCCTTCCGAAGTCTTGTGATTTGTGTCATTTGGCAAAGATATGAGAGACGCTTATGGTATGGGGTCGAGCTCCCCCTCCTCCTCCTCCTCATCATCGGTTAGGTATTTTGACGTCACCAGCGTATGTCATGAGGAGCCTTTATCTCTGGTCGTACAGTCATCCGAAGATGGGTATTATTAAAGGCAACTAAACTTAGCCCTGTTTAGGTGGGCATGACGCAATGCCAACTGAAGCATTTTTTTTTTTTTTACCACAAAGGGAGGCATCTCGCTCTCATCAATCCGTAGGGTATTAGTGCTCTCAGTGCCCCTCACTGGGTCCACTGTAGGCGTTTATGCTTCGTTAGTTCGGATCTTAGCTTCAATTGCCTTATATTCTCCTAATCAACCTCTATTCCTTATTTAATTCTTTTAACTTTTGCCTCTTAGTGTATATTCAAGGGTTTAATCCTAAATGCATTTGGGCACTGAATGGTCTCACAGGCCCCGGCGCTGGGTTATTTAGCCTAGAATCTTTAAACCAATCCAGTCACACACGTGGCTTTTAGTTTCGTTGATGGAATTTAAAAACATGAATTTACTGCGTTTAATCTCTAAATTTCAATAAGTTAATATATTTCAGAATTGTAATAAAATGTGTCCAATAACATTGATTAATAAAATTAAAAATTTGATCCAGAAAATTACTACATTACTTAAAAAGCCATTCATATAGTTTGATATACACTTGTAAAACTAGTTCCATGACCATTCGTTATAAAATAATATCTTTAATTTGCAAAGATAAACTAACCTCGATAGAACCCAGGATATTTACTTTCGCAACTAAAAAGAAAAATGGCGTCTGTTCGACAGGAAGAGCGACTCTGGTATAAAACAAACTGCAGTTATGGTAGGAGATAAATCGGCCGGGCGAACGCAGTGTATTGTACAATATCTGGCTTATGGTACAGAGGGAGTGTGTACTCATCCCTTAGTAGTGTATAAGAGCCTTAATTGAAAGGGCACTCGACCGGGTCCGTTAAACTGCGCTGAGGGTTTTATATTCATTAGTTGAGAACGTTCAGAGCAGCAAATTGGGTGTTTACATAAAACGTTGAACGCGAACAGGAGCCAAAGATAGTGAACGTGTGGTCATGGATGCCAAGCTTGAAATGTGCCAAGTGACTGCGTATATACTATGAGAGAGAGAGAGAGAGAGGAGAGAGAGAGAGAGAGAGAGAGAGAGAGAGAGAGAGAGAGAGAGAGAGTGAGTGTTACTAGAATTTTGGATGTCTCAAATATTTACTCGTCCATCCGCGGAGACTCCATTTTCTCTTTGGTAGAGCGATTTAGTTTAAGCATTTAGATAGTTCTTATGATCTTGTCTAACTTATTCTTGAGCTCGGTTACCGTGTTACTGTTTAATACATCCGCTGGAAGTCCATTGCTTGTATTTGCTATTTTGTATGTAAAGAAATTACTACACCAAGTGGTGGTGTATCTTTTCAATTCCAGTTTGTATCCGTTACCTCTGGACTGATTTGTGCTAAGCGTGAATATATTGTTGTAATCTACGTTAGTTTTTATTTTAAGAATTTTGAATGCCTCTATTAACTGTAGATTTAATCGTCGAGTTTGTAGATCAAATAAGTTCAAACGTTCCATCCTCTGTCTATATCCAAATTGCCATAGTGTTGGAACTAGTTTGGTGACCCTAGCTTGTACTGCTTCCAGTCTACCTATATCCTTCTGAATACTCGAGAGAGAGAGAGAGAGAGAGAGAGAGAGAGAGAGAGAGAGAGAGAGAGAGGAGTAAAACACAGGTTATTGTTTTTCTGTAGGTAATACATGTACTATGATTTATGCTCTGCATCTCGTTTAACAGCAAAGCTGACACTAGGGATAACGTCAGAGCGACGAGACAAATCTCGTTTAGAAGGTTGAAGACCTGAATCACGTTTGCCAGAACCGTGACGCACAGCAAGCAAAGGATCCTTTCGCACAGGAACAGTGCGGTCCTGTATGAATTAAAGCGAGACTAGGTAATCTTTACTATCGTTATTGCGGGCCAGATAATATACTTGGAGAAGATTAGAGTGTCAGGGGGTGATCAGAGTATTGAAAGAATTGTATAAAGCATACACAGTGAGCGGGCTGTGGAGTAGACCAGAAGTTGATGCAAAGATCAGTATTAAAAAGTTCATATGGCAAAGCTATAGCAATCGTTCCCTTAAGGGTTGTCTCCGGGTTGAGAGGATGAATTTTCCCAATTGTTTTTTTCTTTGCTAAAAGTCTTCCTTTTACCTATCAGAAGGCCGTGATATGTGTAGAATTCATCTCCAGCCTCTATAATGCCCCCCCTGGCCATCAACGCCCCCCTTATGTTAATAGAAAAAATACGAAATATCATTAGTAATTTTCTAATTTTTATAGGTTACCCCTTTAAAACTGTTCAAAAACGTTTTCTCATATCAGTGATATCAAAGAAAATGGGCTCAGGGGAGACTATGATTTTATATCCAATATTTTCGTCATCAGACAAAAATCGTAATTTCTCGTTTTTTCTTTTTCGGGAGAGGGGTGTATTTCTTTGCTTGTCCTGCTCTTATGCCTTAAGTAATATAATATTTAGATGTTTTAGGCCATTAAGTGACATAATACCTAGAAAAACACAGAAGGTTTTTTCCCTAAATCGAAATTTTAATTTTTGGTGAATATTTATTTATAGGTATCCCTCCATCACCAGCCGGGGTTTCACTAAAGTTAATGCTCGTTTTTTTCTTTCTGTGTGCTTATTTACTGTTCGATTTTGATAAAACTTTGTCTGCTTGTTCCATATGGATAAACAAACATAATGACAGAGCGAATTTCAATTCAAGACATTAGTTTCTCACTGGTCACCAAACAACTTTTAAGTCGCTAGCTCCGATTTTCACATTTTTATTCATAAAATCCTTTATTTTCCCTGTGTTAAAGTAAAGATTTGCGCACTGTATTGTGCCTAAGGTCCAAACACTTTTATTTCCTTATGAAAGAATCTCTCTCTCTCTCTCTCTCTCTCTCTCTCTCTCTCTCTCAATCACGGGCTTCTTAGATTTATCATGTTAGTCTAAAGATTTTTCCTTGGTATTTCAAAATATATTTAGCTTTATAGTTTTATTATCATATCTCTCTCTCTCTCTCTCCTCTCTCTCTCTCTCTCTCAATCACGGGTTTCTTAGATTATCATGTATTCTGTCTTGGTGTCTCCAAATATATTATGGTTTTATTCTCTCTCTCTCTCTCTCTCTCTCTCTCTCTCTCTCTCTCTCAAACACGGGTTTCTTAGATTATCATGTATTCTGTCTTTTGGTGTTTCCAAATATATTATGAATTTATTATCATTCTCTTTCTCTCTCTCTCTCTCTCTCTCTCTCTCTCACGGGTTTCTTAGATTATTATATAAGATTGTTTTTATGTTTCCAAATATATGGTTTTTATCTCTCTCTCTCTCTCTCTCTCTCTCTCTCTCTCTCTCTCTCTCTCTCTCTCTCTCTCTCTCTCTCTCTCTCTCCTGAAATAGAATCGTAAGAATGATCAAGTATCAGTTTTACAATGTAAAATCTAGTTTTGTCAACATTATATGTGTTGTTGTTTTTCGTATAAATAAATGTTACAATCATTAGCTTTATTTTTAGCTGATCGTAATGCATCAATAAGGAAATAGGAATTCGTTAAGGCTTCTCGTTTATATGAGATCATGCTATGTAATCCTATTCGTAAATCCTTTTTTTCTCAAAACGTTCTGATCATGATTAATCCCACTACGTTCTGATTAAACTCGGGATTGATTCGATTAATTTCCTACCGGGCGAGATTTGGCTCAGATATGAAATTGATTAACTCTTTACCCGTTGGATCTAGACCAGGTGTCTCCGACTGTAATCCTTCAGGTTACATGTGTACCGAGTTTGTAAAAGGACCCTCTTAAGTATGAAGGGAGTTTCAAGTGGGGAAAACTCGATATGTTGTGGACCGTAACATATGTAGGGGAGTATGTGACTGCGTGTAGGGTCCACACGTGTGGACATATTGATGTTAAAAACTTAGTGCTTTGTAATAAGTAGGGCTTTCTTTTTCAGCCGTATGTATTTTTTTGGGTTTAAGAATACTGTATGAACCGCAACATATATATATATATATATATATATATGATAAATTTTGCACATTTAGACGTGTTTTTCATATTCAAATAAGCCATATATATTTTTGATACATTAATGTCTGGATTCTCTTAACAACCTCGGGATCAGAGCCCCAGGCGAAATCACACAAAGACAAGAGCTTTGTGTGATTTCGCCTGGGGCTCTGATCCCGAGGTTGTTTGGACCCAAGCTCTTGTCTTTGTGTGATTTCGCCTGGGGCTCTGATCCCGAGGTCGTTAAGAGAATCCAGACATTAATGTATCAAAAATATATATGGCTTATTTGAATATATATATATATATATATATATATAATATATATATATCGTCAGTATCAGCCGTTACTAATCCACTGCAGAACAAAGGCCTTAGGCATGTTTCCCCCACTTGCTTCTTATGGTCTTTCTTTACCAGTCCACGTCCTCACACTCTTATATATATGTGTATATATATATATATATATATATTTATTTATATATACATGTATATATGTATACATATATATATATATATATATACTTATATACATATATATATATATATATATACACATATATACATACATACATATATATATATATATATATATACATACATACATACATATACATATACATATACATATATAGTCGACAAGCGTATCCAAGATTATACGATGATCAAAATACATATTTCGAAAGATAAAAAAAAAAAAACCTGCAAAAATATCATCATCGTCATGGGAGGACAGTGTCGATGACATACTAATTGATCGTCACTTGAGGTCACAAAGCAAATGTTTGGTTCCCCCTTTTTCTCGCACGCAAGCAATTCTTGGGCTTGCTTGCGGACTTGAGTTCGTGCTCGGTAAGTACCATGTGCTATCATGCACTTTGGATTTTTCACATGGTTAGTCTCTAGCGCTTCATTATTCACTCGGCAACACTTCACATCATGGCACATGCGATGACGTCATCACTTCTCCTCCTCCCCCCCCCCCCCCCCCCCCCGTGAAAAATTAAATTCTGACTTCGTACTGCACCTTTTCCTTCCTTAATTTACTGCTTGCGGTAGTTTTTTTTTTTTTTTTTATTTGGAGTTACGTTATGAATTATTTAATTTATTTATACATTCCGAATGTATTTGATTTACTATAACATGTTGATGGGAAAACCTTTAATTAATTCGATTATAAATTGTGTGTTTAATTGGCCAAAATTATTTTAATGATACCATATATATATATATATTATATATATATATATATATATATATATATATATATATATATATATATTTATTTATATATATGTATATATATATATATATACAGTATATAAACATTAAATTTGCCGAAAGGACTTTAATGACGCCATTGCTCTTAAAAATGTTTTGTCAAGGGTTATGTACGCACTTGCCAAAAAGCAATCATCAAAGTGAAGGATCTCAGCCAACCAAACCCTATTTGTTATACAAACAGTTTGATTGAACCTCCATCTGTTCGTTTACCCGGGACGAGGTATTCGAAGTCCAGGTTTCCCAGGTTGGCTTTTTATCAAGCCAAAAACCCCAAATTTGGCCTTTTTTTAAATTGGTTGGCCTTTTCAAGCCAAAAATAAACCTTCAAAATCGGCCTTTTTTTTTATATTGGTTGGTCTTTTCAAGCCATAAGAAACCCTCAAAGTCGGCCTTTTTTAAAATTGGTTGGCCTTTTCAAGCCAAAAGAAATCCTCAAAATCTGCTGCCCCCCCCCTTTTTTTTTTTTTTTTTTTTTTTTTTTTTTTAATAGATTGGTTGGTCTTTTCAAGCCAAAAGAAACCCTCAAAATCGGCCTTTTTTATTTTTAAATTGGTTGGCCGTTTCAAGCCAAAAGAAACCCTCAAAATCGGCCTTTTTTATTTTTTTTTTCAAATTGTTTGGCATTTTCAAGCCAAAAATAAACCCTCAAAATTGGCCTTTTTTAAATTGGTTGGCCTTTATTAATATCATGAAAAAGGGTGGGCCTTAGCTACTATATTTTTTGGCCTTGATCTACTCACGTGTTAGACTTTTAAAGCTGCGGTTGCTTAGAAGTTGGCCTTTTCTCCAATAGAAAACATGGCAACCCTGATTCGAACAGCCATTGAAAACGACTGTCTGTGAATTGAATTTTTTTTTTCTTTTTTTTTAGCAGACTTACGTCCAAGGATTATTTGGCGTTTGGCTTATTCGCCTTTCTTTAGTTTTTAATATGTTCGGTTTTATTCCATTAACAATTGAGAATTTGTAATGAAGATTACTCTTCGTTATTTTTAAATGGGTATTTCATTATTGTAAAGGAGTGGATATTGTTTATTTTGGTTATTATTATTATTATTGTTGTTGTTATTATTTATTATTGTTGTTATTATTTATTATTGTTATTATTATTATTATTTTCATTTTCATTATTATTACTTGCTAAGCTACAACCCTAGTGTCGAGTAACCAAACATTTAGTGTAGACTGTAGGTTGAGATGGCTGAGGTAATGGGAGCACCTAACGCAAGAACTCTCCGTGCAGTAAGGGTGGAACTATGCACATCCTCAGAGCTGAGTGTGTCAGGAATTTGTGTGTCCAACTGTACCTTGTGCTACCACCTTGGGAACAGATCTAAGAAAACTAACTTGACGTATGGTTTTACTGTCGGCATTTTAAGTTAAATTATGAATGTTTTAGTGAGAGAGAGAGAGAGAGAGAGAGAGAGAGAGAGAGAGAGAGAGAGAGAGAGAACTTTCATTGCAAAGCCTTAAGTCAATATGCATAAGGTCATCCAAACAATTTTCTACATTTTTATATGAGCAATTTACATATGGATATCAGTAAATGAAAGCTTTTCTTGTATAGCACATTCTAAAACAAATTCAATTGAACATTATTTTATATATTACTGAATTTAATCTTTTGATGCCCATTTTATAAGTTTTCTAATATATCTTTTTTTTCCTTTCAGGTGCAGTATATATGGAAGAGGTTTCCTCTCCGATAAGTATGTGTGAAGTATTGCAATTGTTTATCTTAGTTACTCTTCAATGTATATTTTTCTTTTTATTTTTCTTCACAATTGACTTTATATTTTTCTTAGGCTTTGATTTTCTTTATGTTTGTATATGTTTTCTCTCCTTACATTATAGTGTCGAGCTTTTTTGTTGTGCTCTCCTTACATTATAGTTTCAAACCCTTTGTTGTGACTGATATTTTCTCTTCATTGTATCCTCTTCCTTTATTTTTCTTCCACATTGACTTTTTATTTTCTTAAGCTTTGATTTTCTTTTTTTTTATGTTTGTATATGTTTTCTCTCCTTAGATTATACTTTCGAGCTTCTTGTTGTGAATATTTTTCTTCATTGTATCGTGGTTTTAAATTTTTCTTCCACATTGACTTTTGATTTTGATTTTTCTTAGACTGATTTTTTTTTTAATATATCTTTTCCCCTTACATTATAGTTTCAAACTCTTTGTTGTCGTGAATGATGTTTTCTTATACATTTTCTGCTCATTTTTTGTACCTTCCCGAGTTAGTTAGTTTGAATGGACCTTGTGGTTT
>NC_090733.1:126462770-126467770 GCF_036898095.1 Palaemon carinicauda | reverse complement strand
ATCTTTTTGTTTGCATTTGGTTATGCGCCATATATATTTATTCATATGATTATTTACCCGAATTATTGTTAATAATCTCTCTCTCTCTCTCTCTCTCTCTCTCTCTCTCATCTCCCTCTCTCTCTCTCTCTCTCTCTCTCTCTCTCTCTCTCGAAATAAGACTCCCAATCGGAAATGCTTATTTTTTTCCTCCGTCACTTATGCTAATTTCCCTCCTTCAAAGTATCGGAGAATAGATCAGAAGGAAAGACATAAGAGGCCCTTTTTGTTAATCATACACATTGCGTAAAGCTTAACACGGGATCCAATTGATTCAGTACCGAGAGAGCAAAGTGTTTTAGTGCGGTGGACCATTACGTGGCACGTGTCAGGTGTGGGTGAACGTGTCGCTAATTGCACCCCAGGTGCCAGGGGGGGGGGGGAGACCCCAGTCTTACCTGTATTGCCTCCGTAAATCCTATCGTGTTTTGTGTCTCCCGAGAGAGAAGGGGAATTGTGTTGCCAAATGCGATTCATTCTGGATAAGTCGTTAATCTTCATTGTATTTATGATAATGTAACGATGTTATTAGTTGAGGTCAGCGTGGAGAATTGTATGTCAGGGATTTAAATTGATAAGGACGACGGAGAGTGATGAAATGAGATTCCATCCATATACCAAGGCACTTCCCCCAATTTTGGGGGGTAGCCGACACCAACAATGAAACAAAACAAAAAGGGGACCTCTACTCTCTATGTTCCTTCAGCCTAATCAGGAACTCAACCGAGTTCAGCTGGTACTGCTAGGGTGCCACAGCCCAACCTCCCACATTTCCACATTTCTGTGGTGGAAATGAGATTAGAAATATTAAAATTTACTTTTTGACGTAAACCTCATTTTTCCCAGGCGGTAGTGACATTTTTTTTCCAGTAAAGGTGTTAAGCTTTGCTGATAGTTCTATTATCTTTTAGTATTATACCTTTATGAAAGTGGCCCATTCAAATGGGAGTATCCTTTTTGGTTGTTTTAGGATAATAAAGATAAGTTATTTAGTTTTGTTCACGTTTACATTATATGCTTGGACTGTTTATTCCATTTTGCCCGCTATATTTTTAAAGTTAACTTTGCCTAATGCAGCTATTTATAGTTTCATATTAAAGGGGAAAAGGTATCAATTAGGAGTCGTTTTAATCATGACTATTTTCCTTCAACATTTGGATGCATTAGTCTAATATAGTCCCACAAGATTTTTTTATCAGCGTCAATGACCTTAGATGTCAGGATGCCAAAATACATCAAATTAATCAATCAATCTCCATTTTTTTAATTTATTTTAATAGAATTAAGTGAAGTGCCGCAATTTTCCAATTACTATTTACAAATTATTCCCTAGTCATTAATTATATTTTACTGTTGTAGTGGCCTGGTGGTATCATACTTTCCTGTTAATTGCCAGACTGGGGTTCAAGTCCCGCTCTAACTCGTTAGTTCCTTTGGTCGCTACAACCTCACCATCCTTGTGAGCTAAGGAATGGGATTTGGGGGGAGCCTATAGATCCATCTGCTGAGTCATCAGCAGCCATAGCCTGGCCATCCCTGGTCCTAGCTTGGGTGGAGAGGGTGCTTGGGCGCTGATCATATGTATATATGGTCAGTCTCTAGGGCACTGTCATGCTTGATAAAGAAATGTCATTGTCCCTTGTCTCTGCCATTCATAAGCAGCCTTTAAACCACACTCAGTAATCACTTTGAAGTAATTATAAGTACACCAAGCAGTGCTAAACCATTCTATGTAGAAGTGATAGCAGCAGCAATAGTGATAATTTGTATTTATCTTTCCTATTGTTAGTCATTCATATCCTATTGCGCATAATATCAGCAACCAATTTTAGCCAATTTTCTCTGCTACAGACGGAGATCGGTGTGATATATCTTTGATGAAAAGTTATAGATCTGATATCAGATTCGCATGATACTCGATACTGAGTTGAATGATTTCATAGACAGAGTTAGTCATTCCATTAAATTTTATAGATGAGTCATCATGAAAGTGTTTTACTGTGGAAAGTGGTTTTCCCCCAAAATGTTTCATCGGAGTTTAATTTTAAACGTCACTTTGTATGTAAAACTTAATCACTTACACAAATCAAAAAACACCTTGGGCTACATATGACTATAATGACCTCCGCCAGCGAAGTTAGGAGGAGGCTATGTATAAACGAAAGAGAAAATATTAAGTGCAATTGTTGTATGCGAATGTAAAACAATGTTTTTGATCGTTAGGACAGAAAGATAAAAAAATTTCTAATTTTCACTTAACGTAAATTAAGCATATTAGCTGGTTGTGTTCGAGGAAAGAAATGTTCGCGATAAATTTTCATTTGTGTGTTTAATTAGGGAATAACGATAATTTCGCCTAACCTTGTGTTTATTATTATTATTATTTGCTAAGCTAGTTGGAAAACCAGGATGCTATAAGCCAAGGGGCTCCAACAGGGAAAATAGCCCAGCGAGGAAAGAAAAAAGGAAAAATCCAATATTTCAAGAACAGTAACATGAAAATATAAATATAAACTTTAAACACTAACAAAACAAGAAGAGAAATAAGATAGAATAGTGTACCCTTAAGCAAGAGACCTCTAACCCAGGACAGTGGAAGACCATGATACAGAGGCTATGGCACTACCCAAGACTAGAGAACAATGGTTTGCTTTTAGAGTGTCCTACTCGTAGAAGTGTTGTTTACCATAGCCAAAGAGTCTCATCTACCCTTACCGTTTGCTTCTATAACATTACTGGAATAGATAGAGGAGCATTGTAATAAGTTTTGTTGGGGATGCATTAGTATGCTAATACATCCCATTTGATGTATCTATATGTCAATAAACTTTTTTGAATTTGAATTATTGTTCATTTATACCCGCAAACGACTGTGGGAGGAACGATTAGAATTAACGACTATTGCTCCAAGAATAGAGGTCATTCGTTTATTTTATCAATTGCTTATTACAACGTCTCTCGGGGGGGGGGGAATAGTGTAATGGGAGCCCTAAAATGTGGCTAAAAAAAACCATTAATGGGTGGAGCGGTTACATACATAACCGTGAATTTTAATGTCATGACCCCGTGTTCCTAAGGGGTCATTGCCAGTCCTTCGAAATAATCGAATGCTTATCATTCTGTCATTTTATCCCTCGTGGAAAAGCTATAACCCGAGTAATGATACATCTGTCCAGCGCCGTGGGTCCTATCGTGAGTAATTATTCATAATAATGAGGGTGACACACAAGCAGTTCAATACTCCTATCTCTCTCTCTCTCTCTCTCTCTCTCTCTAAAAGAGACGGGAGACGAATGTTTTATTTTTTTTTTTATGATGAGGAAGCATGTCCAAGAAGTAAGAAATTTATTATTATTATTATTATTATTATTATTGTTGTTGTTGTTGTTGTTATTATTATTAGTATTATTATTATTATTACTACTACTACTACTACTACTACTACTACTACTAACTAAGCTACAACACTAATTGGAAAAGCTAGATGCTTATAAGCCCAAAGGCTCCAACAGGGGAAAATAGCCAAGTGAGGAAAGGAAACAAGAAAATAAATAAACTACGTGAGCAGTAATGAGCAATTAAAAGGAAATATTTTAAGGAACAGTAACAACATTCAGATAGATCTTTTATAAAATATTTTCAGAACAGTATCAACATTGAAATAGATTTTTTTCATATATAAACTATAAAAACTTGAAAAAATAGGAAGAAAAATATATAAAATAGTGTCCCTGAGTGTACCTTCAAGCAAACCTCCACAAAACATTTCATAAAAAAACTAGAAAAGCACTCTGAGAGTGCAGACCTTCGCCACGGCAGCTTATTCCACAAAACCAGCTTGTCTTTCCCAGAATCAGTTTAGAACGACCTTTTACTCGACCTTGACCTTTGACCTAGGATTTTCAAAATTGAACCACTTCCACGTATCAACATAATAATTAATCCCTGAAAGTTTTACTACTCTTTGAGGAAAATTATGGCCATGAAGTTATTCACAAACAAACAGACTAACTGACAAACCGGGGGCGAAAATATAACCACCTCCCAACTGCGTTGGCGGAGGTAACCAGACTAAAGGTTTAAAGGCCACTCATGAATGGCAGAGGCAAGGGACAGTGACATTGCCCTAGCAATCAGAACAATGCCCTAGAGACTGACCATATATTATATGATCAGCGCCCAAGCCTCCTCTCCATCCAAGCTAGGACCAAGGAGGGCCCGGCAGTGGCTGCTGATGACTCGGCAGATAGACCTATAGGCTCCCCCCAAACCCCCCAACCTTAGCTCACAAGGATGGTAAGGTTGCAGATACTAATGGCACTAACGAGTCTGAGCGGTACTCGAACCCCCGACTGGGAAACTCCAGGCAGAGACGTTACCAATCAGGCCACAGCAACCCATAGCAGACATAGCAGTTTCTCATAACGTTGTCAATTTTTTGAAGTATTAAAACGTTATTGGGTTACGTTTCAACGTTTCGAGGGTACCTCTGCAGCACAGACTTTAATACTATGGCCAATTATTGGAAAGTATCATCTAAACTTTACTAGTAAGGATAACGATGTAGAATGACCTAGCTGTACCTCTTGCCACAAGGTGGAGACCAAGAATGTGACTCAAATGGTAGATGTGAAATTTTAAGTTATTTGATTTGTACACAATTTGTTAGATATGTTAGCAATTTGAATAGAGAATTAATAGCAGGATTCATAGAGTAATGCTGAGAGAGAGAGAGAGAGAGAGAGAGAGAGAGAGAGAGAGAGAGAGATGGTTGACCATTTATCTGCTCGTTGAGTATCAAACAAATTTTGAAACTTGGCTTCATTCATATTAAGTTTCTTTTGTCAAGGGATAAATGAGAGAGAGAGAGAGAGAGAGAGAGAGAGAGAGAGAGAATGCTTGACCATTTATCTGCTCGTTGAGTATCAAACATTTTTTTTTAAAAACTCTGCTTCATTCAT
>NC_090733.1:126449873-126457270 GCF_036898095.1 Palaemon carinicauda | reverse complement strand
TTGACACTTTGTAGCTTTCATTTTTGGGCAATGATGTTAAGGAATTTTTATGTATGTATAATATACAGACGTTCCATTTTAAGCAAATGAAGTGTATCTCATTGTGTTTGTAGCTTGAGGGCAAGTGGAATTTTACGGTTAGTAGTACATTTGTGTATATGTATATATATATATATATATATATATATATATGTGTGTGTGTGTGTATATATTATATATATATATATATATATATATATATATATATATATATATTATATATTTACTTGCTAAGCTACAACCCTAGTTGGAAAAGCAGGATGCTTTAAGCCCAGGGGCTCCAACAGGGAAAATAGCCCAGTGAAGGAAGGAAACCAGGAAAAATATAAGATTTCAAGACCAGTAACAACATTGAAATAAATATTTCCTATATGAACTATAAAAACTACAAAAAAGAAAAAACAAGAGGAAGAGAAATAAGATAGAATATATATATATATATATATATATATATATATATATATATATATATATATATATATATATATATATATATATATATAAAATCTCATCATCAATATCATCAGCCGTTGCTAGTCCACTGCAGACATATCCTTTCATTCCCGTCTGGTTATGGGGATATCCTGGCACATACATAAAGTTTTAAGGTCAATCATGAGTGGCAAAATTAAACATATAACTTGGTGTATTGAACGGCAGTTTTATATTTGTTACTCTTTCTCATGTTTCTCGACCCTGGCATTTCTTACCTTAGTTTATTATAGATTTCTGTTTATTTTTGTAGGGGTATTCTGGATTAAAACGGCAAATTATAAGAAATTCTCTTCATCTGTCTTTTCATAAAGTAAAGAATTAACTATCACTTTAGTTAGGAAGTTTTCACTAATACCTGCATATTAGGAACTATCTTGTACATTATGTATCTAATTTTGTGTCGTCTTGTTCGAGCAAATTAACTGCTCTTGTTTCGCCCATAAAAAGTGGCCTCACCTTAACCTGCCTTTTGCACCTGAGCGCCTGTGGTTAAACTATTGTCTTTCCCCTGTCACGCTACGAGCAACAATGTCTATACCTAATATGTGAAGTATTTTGTCATTTTAAAAACTGGTATGTGAGTGTTTATATTCATTTCTTAGATATTTTTTGTCTTACATGCACACATACATACATACATATATACATACATATAAAATATATATATATATATATATATATATATATATATATATATATATATATATATATATATTCCATAACTGACTGGAAAACCCAGGCCTACATGGCTGAGGACTATGAAGCGCGAAATAGATGATGATGAATGGAGAATTATTGAATTAAAAGCTCAAGCTAGAGACGACTGGCGAAATCTAACCCGAGGCCCTTTGCGTCAATAGGCGTAGAAGGAGATGATGATGATATATATATATATATATATATATATATATATGTATATATATATGTATATATATATATATATATATATATATATATATATATATATATATATATATATATATATATATATATATATATATATATATATATATATATGTATATTATCAGTAATTTAACTTGAGTGCCTCCACTCCCATATTTATACTTTAACAGCTGATTCTTGGGTAAGCAACTTAGCAGAAAACTCGTGAACTGAGGCTTCATTCTTATGATCTTCCTTTACTTATTTCCTGTCCAGCACTTACTAGGTCTTCTTAAACTCCTCCCCCCCCCCCTCTCTCTCTCTCTCTCTCTCTCTCTCTCTCTCTCTCTCTCTCTCCCTCTCTCTCTCTGGACTTCCACTAAGTAGAGAGTTTGCTCAATAGTCCCATCGTGTATTCTCACATGCTATCGTATTTTGCATAGATCCTGCTTGTAAATTATAGCTAATAATATATAGACTCTCATTTAGAGATACTGTTGTTAAGCCCAATATCAGCGTAGGCCTACCTCACTAGTGGTCTCTCAATACGTATGCTGAATCCCTTGACCCAAGAGTCATGACTACATTCATTTGTCATTACAGGGACTTGGTCTTAACCCTCTCGTTTCACGATATGCCCCATCACACACACGCGCACACACACACGCACACACACACACACACTCACATACATATATATATATATATACATATATATATATATATATATATATATATATATATATATATATATATATATATATATATATATAGTGTGTGTGTGTGTGTGTGTAAATATCAACCACAATGGCATTCAATATCGAATTTTACCTTTGGGAATGTATATCCACTGGAAATTCATTCATGATAAATTCTTCTGGCTAGGAAGGGATTCGAACCTATATCTCTTAGCCGAAACCATGCTAGCAGGGACTCTTGCCAATCGAGCTGTCGAGAATTATGTAAGTTTATGACAAGTGTACTGTACATATTCCAGTCGAATATATAGAATTCGGCATTAAATGCCATTGTGGTTGATATTTGCATTAATTAAAATCACGAGTGTTAGTGATTTTATATATATGTATATATATATATATATATATATATATATATATATATATTATATATATATATATTTACATACATACATACATATATATGTATATATATTTACATACATACATACATATATATGTATATATATCTATCTATCTATCTATCTATCTATCTATATATATATATAATATATATATATATATATTATACATATATATATATATATATATATATATACACGTGTGTATGTAATTTATGTATGTATGTATGTATGTGTATGTATATGTGTGTGTAGAAAACACAAGTACTGCTGACTGCATTAGAAAAAAAAAAATCCATTTTATAGAGACTTAGCAGACTGGTTCTAATACTATTCATAGAACGGCTGATTATAGATTAGTACGAAGTACACTTAAAGTCTGCCGCTTGCATTATGATCATGCATTGCATGACTGGATCTCTAGTTCGGGAACTCCCCCCCTTTTTAACATCCCCCCCCTCCTTTCCCCTCCGTTCCAATTCCCCCTCCCTCTCCCCGCTCATTATTTGATTTCTTTTGATAGCGCTGTTGTGAAACATCAATGCTGGCTTGTTTAATTCTTGATGAAAAATATCAGAAGTAAACTTTTGATGTTTGTCATTTGCAGTTTGTATTGTTATAGTTTTGAGATTTATATATATATGTATATATATATATATATATTGAAATCTGTAAGTTTGTCTTTGCTTGCCATTAGATATATTTTTTTTAAGTATGTATTATTTTAAAATATCAATTATAGCTAATTTTAGTATTACAGCAGAAATATTTAGTGTAAGAAAATTCTTAATGCAAGGAAAATCAGTTAGAGAGAGAGGGAGAGAGAGAGAGAGATTTACAAGGATTTTGGACGTCCCAAAGACATTTTAGTCCATCCGCGGAGACTCCATTTGCTCTTTGATAGAGCGGTTTAGTTTCATTGAGAGAGAGAGAGAGAGAGAGTGTTACAAGGATTGTGGACGTCTAAAAGACTTTTAGTTCTTCCTCGGAGACTCCATTTGTCTTTGGTAGAGCGGTTTAGTTTAAGCATAGAGAGAGAGAGAGAGAGAGAGTGTGTGTGTGTGTGTGTGTGTGTTACAAGGATTTTGGACGTCTAAAAGACTTTTTAGTCTTTCCTCGGAGACTCCATTTGTCTTTGGTAGAACGGTTTAATTTAAGCATAGAGAGAGAGAGAGAGAGAGAGAGAGAGAGAGAGTGTGTGTGTGTGTGTGTTACAAGGATTTTGGACGTCTAAAAGACTTTTTAGTCCTTCCTTCGAGACTCCATTTGTCTTTGGTAGAGCGGTTTAGTTTAAGCATTGAGAGAGAGAGAGAGAGAGAGAGAGAGAGAGAGAGGGGGGGGAGAGAGAGAGAGAGAGAGAGAGTGTTACAAGGATTGTGGACGTCTAAGACATTGTAGTCCATCCGCGGAGACGCCATTTGCTCTTTGATAGAGCGATTTAGTGAGAGAGAGAGAGAGCGAGAGAGAGAGAGAGAGAGAGAGTCGAAATGTGTCTGCCAGCTGTGTCTTTGATGACCATTTTGATGACCCTGTTGTGGATTTTCCGCTTCGGCCGTTCATCAGGTGACGTCACGGTCCGAATGGTGACGCAATCAGGAAGGGACATCACACTGATGTCTTTGCTTTGGATAGCAACTGCCTGCCGATCCGTTGTTTATCTCAGCAACTGCTTGCCGATCCGTTGTTTATCTCAGCAACTGCTTGCCGATCCGTTGTTTATCTCAGCAACTGCTTGCCGATCCGTTGTTTATCTCGGCAACTGCTTGCCGATCCGTTGTTTATCTCAGCAATTGCTTGCCGATCCGTTGTTTATCTCAGCAATTGCCGATCCGTTGTTTATCTCAGCAACTGCTTGCCGATCCGTTGTTTATCTCAGCAACTGCTTGCCGATCCGTTGTTTATCTCAGCAACTCCTTGCCGATCCGTTGTTTATCTCAGCAACTGCCTGCCGATCCGTTGTTTATCTCAGCAACTGCCTGCCGATCCGTTGTTTATCTCAGCAACTGCCTGCCGATCCGTTGTTTATCTCAGCAACTGCCTGCCGATCCGTTGTTTATCTCAGCAACTGCTTGCCGATCCGTTGTTTATCTCAGCAACTGCCAGCCGATCCGTTGTTTATCTCAGCAACTGCCTGCCGATCCGTTGTTTATCTCAGCAACTGCTTGCCGATCCGTTGTTTATCCCAGCAACTGCCTGCCGATCCGTTGTTTATCCCAGCAACTGCTTGCCGATCCGTTGTTTACCTCAGCAACTGCCTGCCGATCCGTTGTTTACCTCAGCAACTGCTTGCCGATCCGTTGTTTATCTCAGCAACTGCCTGCCGATCCGTTGTTTATCTCAGCAACTGCCTGCCGATCCGTTGTTTATCTCAGCAACTGCCTGCCGATCCGTTGTTTATCTCAGCAACTGCTTGCCGATCCGTTGTTTATCTCAGCAACTGCCTGCCGATCCGTTGTTTATCCCAGCAACTGCTTGCCGATCCGTTGTTTATCTCAGCAACTGCTTGCCGATCCGTTGTTTATCTCAGCAACTGCTTGCCGATCCGTTGTTTATCCCAGCAACTGCTTGCCGATCCGTTGTTTATCTCAGCAACTGCTTGCCGATCCGTTGTTTATCTCAGCAACTGCTTGCCGATCCGTTGTTTATCTCAGCAACTGCTTGCCGATCCGTTGTTTATCTCAGCAACTGCTTGCCGATCCGTTGTTTATCTCAGCAACTGCTTGCCGATCCGTTGTTTATCTCAGCAACTGCTTGCCGATCCGTTGTTTATCTCAGCAACTGCTTGCCGATCCGTTGTTTATCTCAGCAACTGCCTGCCGATCCGTTGTTTATCTCAGCAACTGCCTGCCGATCCGTTGTTTATCTCAGCAACTGCTTGCCGATCCGTTGTTTATCTCAGCAACTGCTTGCCGATCCGTTGTTTATCCCAGCAACTGCCTGCCGATCCGTTGTTTATCTCAGCAACTGCCTGCCGATCCGTTGTTTATCCCAGCAACTGCTTGCCGATCCGTTGTTTACCTCAGCAACTGCCTGCCGATCCGTTGTTTACCTCAGCAACTGCTTGCCGATCCGTTGTTTATCTCAGCAACTGCCTGCCGATCCGTTGTTTATCTCGGCAACTGCTTGCCGATCCGTTGTTTATCTCAGCAACTGCTTGCCGATCCGTTGTTTATCTCGGCAACTGCTTGCCGATCCGTTGTTTATCTCAGCAACTGCTTGCCGATCCGTTGTTTATCTCGGCAACTGCTTGCCGATCCGTTGTTTATCTCGGCAACTGCTTGCCGATCCGTTGTTTATCTCAGCAACTGCTTGCCGATCCGTTGTTTATCTCAGCAACTGGAATTTTTATTGCGTCATGATCGCACAGATGTCGGTTGGGAAAAAAAAAATCTACCCTTTTCAGTGTCCCAATTAAGATTGATTACAATAAAAATAAAAAAATAAAAATACATTTCTGGAAACAAATGTGCCCCAATTGATAAGTTTAAAGACAATAAAAATGAAAATGAATAAATTCTTGGAATTTAATTTGTGTCAAATAGTAAGTTTAAGGACTATGAAATTAAAAAAGAACATATTTCCGGGAAACAAATGCGTCCCGATTAATAAGTTTGATGACAATAAAAATAAAAAATAATAAATTACTGGAAACAAATGTCTGTCCCAATTAATAAGTTTAATGATAATAAAAATGAAATAGAATAAATTCCTGGAAACAAATGTCCCAATTAATAAGTTTAATACCAATAGAAAATTAGAAATAAATTCTGTGAAACTTGGAAACTATTTGTTGATTACAATAGATATATTAAGGGAAATTAAGAGCATTCTTCCAGGAAAAAAACAAAAACAAATGTTTATTACATTTGTTTCCAACATCAGTACAGTTATGTCTTTGCTTGTTTAGAGGTTTAAAGGCCGCTCATGAATGGCAGAGGCAACGGGCACTGACATTGCCCTATCAAGCAGGACAATGCCCTAGAGACTGACCATGTATAACATATGATCAAGCCCCGTCTCCATACAAGCTAGGACCAAAGAGTGGCGAGCAATGGCCGGTGGGTGACTCGGCAGATAGACCTATAGGCTCCCCCCCCCCCCCCATCCTTAGTTCACGAGGATGATGAGGTTGCAGCGACCAAAGGAATTACTACGAGTTTGAGAGGGACTCGAACCCTAGTCTGGTGATCACCAGTTAGGGACGTTACCACATCGGCCACCACAACCCAAATATAAAATGTGCTTGTTGCATAAATTATTAATAAAGTGAAGCTAAAATTATCAGTGGAAACCTGATATTAGACCTAATTTGTATCAAAATTGGATGCTCATTTTTATGGTTGATCATAGACAACGGAAACTTGGTTACGTTAACTATTTAGTTAATGCAAATAGAATATTATGTAACGTTAGAGTTGTCCAATATTAGAATTGGCACCCGGAAACCAAGACAATTTCTTGCTTGTGCAATTGTTTATAAGTTTTTATTGAGTTGTTCTTATAAGGCAGGAATGAATATTGAGTTTTCCTTATAAGGCAGGAATGAATATTGAGTTTTTCTTATAAGGCAGGAATGAATATTGAGTTTTTCTTATAAGGCAGGAATGAATATTGAGTTTTCCTTATAAGGCAGGAATGAATATTGAGTTTTTCTTATAAGGCAGGAAGGAATATTGAGTTTTCGTTATAAGGCAGGAATGAATATTAAATTTTCCTTATAAGGCAGGAATGAATATTGAGTTTTCCTTATAAGGCAGGAATGAATATTGAGTTTTTCCTTATAAGGTAGGAAGGAATATTGAGTTTTCCTTATAAGGCAGGAATGAATTTTGAGTTTTCCTTATAAGGCAGGAATGAATTTTGAGTTTTCCTTATAAGGCA
>NC_090733.1:126432373-126444873 GCF_036898095.1 Palaemon carinicauda | reverse complement strand
TTCTTGGTATTCATAAAATTTTCTGAAGTCGAAATCCAATATCTTATTTTGAAGTCTGACATGCCTATCCCTAAGGGTTTATATCATAAAGGTAGATATGATGTTAAAAATATGTTTTCTATTAAAATATTAATTAATTTCTGGTCTTGGGGAGATGTGAAGTCTTATACTCTCTCTCTCTCTCTCTCTCTCTCTCTCTCTCTCTCTCTCTCTCTCTCTCTCTCTCTCTCTCTCTCTCTCTCTCTCTCATAACAGCTCTTAAGGATACCAAATTCAAGTTAAAATTTTTAATTTTTCCTTCGGCTTCTTTGATTTTTCAACTTTGACGCTGGGATCGTGTGAAGAAGTCTTTCTCTCTCATATTGAAAGTTCCCTTTCAGTCCGATATTATTGTACGCTGAATTCAGTATGGAGAAGGAAGAAAAATGGGAAATTATGCTTCCTTATAAAAATATCCTATAATTTTTTTAAAAACACGTATATCCATACAGGAGAATTATTATAGTTTCTGATTTACGGAAATGAACTTTGTTTTAAAACCCATAATTTTCAATCTGAAATTCTCCGTAAAAATATACTGTTTTCAGCCGTATTTCAGTAAAATATAGGCGACCCTAATTTTTTTTTTACCCAACTTTGTTATTATTTTACGGGTTGGTGATCGTAATATCACTGTTTTACGTCAATATGTCCGTTTTTATAACGCTAAATGCCTGGCAACATTTATTCCAGGATTTTTTTTTTTTTTTTTTTTTTTTTTTTTTTTTTTTTTTTTACGGCAATTTATTAGTGTAGTTATCGTTACCATTGGGCTTTTCTTTAGACTTGCACTTTTATAGATATTACTTCATTTTACGCAGATAAATATTCTGATTTTATATGGATTCCCATGTGTGTTTGAGCATTTGAGCACGTCTCTGCATGAGGGTACATTCACGATTCACCTGAAGGCTTCAGAGATGCTTTTCTGTTTTATACCTGCCAAACTTATACTTGGGTTTTTATCTTCCCCGGAATGCAAGTTTCAATGGAACTGGAATTGGTTTTACATAGAGATACGGTGCATTTCGTATGCATTGGGTTTCATCTCACCAGGCATTGGGAGACAATTTTGGCAAAACATGAAGATAATGCAGTTTCCAACTGCATTAACTACGCCATTTTTTTTTTTTTTTGTTTGCCTCATGTTAATGGTGTGGATGGATTTCCAACTCATCGTTATCATCATCTCTTCCTCCTACGCCTATTGACGCAAAAGGCTTCGGTTAGATTTCGCCAGTCGTCTCTACCTTGAGCTTTTAAGTCAATTTCTTCATTCATCATCTACTTTACGCTTCATAGTCCTCACCCATGTAAGCCTGGGACTTCCAATTCTTCTAGTGCCTTGTGGAGCCCAGTTGAAAGTTTGGTGAACTAATCTCTCTTGGGGAGTGCGAAGAGGATGTCCAAACCATCTCCATCTACCCCTCACCATGATCTTGTCTACATATGGCACTCGAGTAATCTGTCTTATAGTTTCATTTCTAATCCTGCCCTGCCATTTACCTCCCTATATTATTCTGAGGGTTTTGTTCTTAAATCTAAAGAATCTGTTGGAACTTGTTTCATTGTCATACCACGACTCGTGTCCATACAGTAATACCGAAAGATATAGCGTGATTTTTATATGTAATTTCAGGATTTCTAACAATAAATTGTAATTACTAAACAAATTCTATAGTTAGAAAAGAGTCTTTCTGATCAGACATGAATTGTACTTATAAGAAATTTCCCAAATTTTCAGATAAGAATGTGTGCGATACCAAATCAGTCGTTTTAACATTTTGTTAATAAGGCGTCCAAGAAATGAATTAACATTTTCCCGGGAGAAATGCTTTCAAGGTTGATATGAGTAAAGGAATTTAGTTTTGTAAAGCCTGTACGTCATCATTAAATACCATAATATGCATTCTGGAATATATAAGCTTTTTAGACTCCTTTACGTCATAAAAGTTTGTTGTACATCCCCACTCGACATAAATACTACCTTATCTTTTCTCGTATTTTTTTCTTAATGTAATCAGATTTCTAATGTAATCTGATTTTTAATATAATCAGATTTTTAATGTAATCAGATTTTTAATATAATCAGATTTTCTATATAATCAGATTTTTTATATAATTAGATTTTTAATGTAATCAGATTTTTAATGTAATCAGATTTAGAGTGTATATATAAGCTTTTTTAGACTACGTTGTAAAAGTTCGTCTCTCAATTCCCACGCGACATAAATACTAACTTATCTTTTCGTGTATTTTTTTCTTAATGTAATCAGATTTTTAATGTAATCAGATTTAGAGTGTATATATAAGCTTTTTTAGACTACGTTATAAAAGTTCGCTACACCATTCCCACTAGACATAAATACTAACTTATCTTTTCGCGTATATTTTTTTTAACATAATCAGATTTCTGTAGTGTCCTTCCCCCAGCTTCGTAACGAGCCCATTTTTAGCGTTATTTAGGAGCCTTTAAGGCTTCCCTGACCGTCTCCAATGGCCAAGGTTACACACCTTGAATAGCTTGTTAACTCCCTTCCACAGGTGGCTTGAACTATTTGTCATCGGGTGGGGTGTGGGGGAGGGGCGGGGGGGTGGGGGGGGGGGGGGTGTTGGTGCTGTTGGGGTGCAGGGAGAAAGCCGACGGAGAAAAGGAAGATATTGGATCAGTGGGAGAATGAAAAGGGAAAATGAAGAGATTGGAAAGGTGGATCTTTTCATGGAGAGGGGGAAAGAAGACAATCGACTTGGCCCATGGAAAAAAAAAATTGGGAATCTCATGGAGACTGAAAAGAAAAGGTTGAGGAAAAAAAAAGGAAATGGAGTTAAGGAATTCGTAAAAGAAAGTGAAGGGGATTTTGAAAAATATGATAAAGAAACTACGCAGAAACAAGGAAAGGAATAAAATCACAGAAAAGACGAAATATTTAAAAAACAAGTAAATGGATATTCTAAAACAAAAGGATGAAAAGTCACTCAAATAAAGGTTCAAGAGGGAAAGGATGGGAACGGGATAATGAAAATGAATAAATAAGGAAATCGAAAGTGTCAGCGCGAAGAAACTTATTAAATGTGCGTGTGTCAATTGTTGGGCAATTAAATAACAAATTACACAGAGGTAAATATCCGGATGTACAGTCGATGTTATCAAGGCACGCGATGTCTCACGAATTGCCTCTTCATCCTGAAATGGACGTTAACAACTTAAGTATATCAGCATTAGGGTAATATGCCTGGAATTTTCATGTCACAGGAGCTATGTCAGGACTCGAATTCCCCCTCCCCCTCCATGTTATACATTATATTTAGTCCTCCTAATATATTCCCATGGGGTATGAGCTCTCCTCTCCTCCGTGCAAATAATATCTCCCACTTCAAATGTTGACATATGATCCGCCGGGAGGCACTTGCTCACTAGGGCGTCAGAAAGGAAGTATTGGGCGTAGGGGGCGGGAGGTTTCATGGGAGGGGTAGGAACCGTAGGATCTAGGCGGTGGTTGGTGGGTGGGGTGGAGGTCTTAATATCCATAGGGTCGATAATACAACTCATTGCGTTGGGAATTACGTCTCTGAGGTCATTTCTCAACGGGAATTATTTTATGGGATCTTCAGAAATTTTGACAGATAGTGAAAAAAAGAATTTGCCTTAGATTTTTAAGTTATTAACCCTTTTACCCCCAGGTATTTGAAAATTTCCAGCCCTTAACCCCGAGGGGTTAATTTTTTTTAAGCACATTTTGCAGTATATTTTTTCTAAATTACTCTAAAAGCCTTAATTTTCATCATAGAGAGGTCAGGTTGGTCTCATTATCTTGGAAAATGTCTGAAGCTTCTCAAAAAATTATCAAAAATATGCAAAAAAAAAAAAAAAATTAAATAGCATTTTTTTGCAAGAACGTACCGGTACGTCCATGGGGGTAAAGGGATGAGTTTTTAGAAACGTACCAGTACGTCCTTTGGGGGTAAAAGGGTTAATGTGTTGAGTCAATATAAAGGACATCTGGAATATAGTGCTGGACGTTGATTTGAAGTTCGTTTTACATCCGAACATTTATTTGAGGGTTCTTGTGGCCTGATTGGTAACGTCTCTGCCTGATGATCGCCAGACGGGGGTTAGAGTCCCGCTCAGAGTCGTTAGTTCCTTAGGTGTCTGCAACCTTATCAAGGATGGGGTGTTTGGGGGAGCCTATAGATCTATCTGCTGAGTCATCAGCAGCCATTGTCTGGCCCTTCCTGGTCCTAGCTTGGGCGGAGAGGGGCTTGGGAGCTGATCATAGGATATATGGTCAGTCTTTAGGGCATTGTTCTGCTTGCTAGGGTAATGTCACTGTCCCTTGCCTCTGCCGTTCATGAGCGGCCTTTAAACGCGGAAATTACGACAATAGATATTAATGTAAGGCGTTTGGTGCGGGAGTAATTTTATGCTTCGTAAATGTATCATGAATGAAAAATAAACTATATTCTTTTTGCCTTTAGTGGAAAATAAAGAAATGTTGGCAACATGATTATGAAAATTCTACATAGGCTCGGATTATTCATTTTGAAGACGATTAAGGATATGCTTTGGAATTTGTATATATATAGTCAATATTACAACTGCAAAGTAATATGTTTTGATGGTGCGCTCTCTCTCTCTCTCTCTCTCTCTCTCTCTCTCTCTCTCTCTCTCTCTCTCTCTCTCTCTCTCTCTCTCAAAACATTTTCATTATGTATTTATTAATCTGCAAAAGCCCTTGACAAAGCTGACATCGTTATTATAAGTTATTATTGAAACCACTTGGATTTAAACATTCCCTCCCTACCAAAGAAATGCAATTGCAAGGTTTAAAGTCTGCTCATGAATGGCAGAGGGAAAGGACGGTGACATTACCTTATTTTAAGCAGGACAATGCCCTAGAAACTGACCATATATTATATGATCAGCTCCCAAGCCCCATCTCCAACCAAGCTAGGACCACAATGGCTGCTGATGACCCAGCAGATATACCTATAGGCTCTCCCAAACCTCCCATCGTTAGCTCAAAAGGAAGGGCAAGGTTGCAGCGACCAAAGGAACTAACGAGTTTGAGCGGGACTCTTAACCCCAGTCTGGCAATCACCAGGTAAGAATGCTACCACCAGGCCACCACAACCCTAACATAGGGTTAAACCATCACAAATGGTCGAAGATTCAACCGTATTCTCACATGACACTAGAAGGCTTGAATTATTATCATGGAAATTCGATGAGAATTTCTCTCATTGACAACATAAAACATAAAGCTTTAGTAGTACAGTAAAAAAAATTATTTTTTTAACTCATTGTTATTAGAAATATTTTGGCCTCCTGGCTAGTACAGTGGTAACGTGTTTGCCTAGCATTTGCATGGCAGCAGATCGATCACCTTCCCGGACCGTGGGTTTAAGCTGTTTACTGGGGAGTCCACTGCTGTGGTAGCGCACCACAGTGGAGAGTAGGGCTTGCCCCCCGGCTGACGTTCTGGTGAGCATCTATTCTGATGGAACTGAACCTTTAACATTTTAACCTTTATTATTAAAAAGGCGGACAATATCACACATGCTTTAAAGTATTTTCTTAATAATGTACTCTGCATAATGAGAGACCTTATCTTATCGACACCAAACTTCACGTTTCCAATATTCTTTTTTTCACCTTTTCGTTTTTTTTTCTTTCTTTTCCTTTCACACGCCACGGCAGAATCTCTGATCCCCAATATCACGGTGCATTATTCTCATGTGGAAAGAGAATTTCTGAAAGGGGCAATGCCAATAGTCATTTTCTGTTTCCGCCTTTGGAAGACTCCATAAACCCACTTGTAAAAAGTATTTGTTTATGGCAATATTTACTGGTTACATATTGTGTGAGTGTGTGTTTATGTGCGTCTCTGTTTATGGTCGATAGGTATTCTTAAAGATTTTTCTTTATTAAAATGTTATGAAGAAAATAATATACATTATTCTTGTTAAAGGAATAGAAATTTATTGCTTTTAATCATTAAAATCAGTTAAGGTACTGCCGTAAGCTGTATATAAAGTATTGTGCCAGCCATACAAAAATGGATTTTACTTTTTTCTAAGAATTTTTTAATTTTTACCTCCGCTAACGAAGTTGGAAGGAGGTTATGTTTTACCCAGTTTTTTTGTATATGTGTTTGTGAAGAGCTTCCTGGCCACAATTTTAATCCTAGAGTAATGGAACTTGAGGGATTAACTGTTGTGTAAAAAGTTGAAAAATATAAAATTTTGCAAGGTCAAGGTCAAAGGTCAATGTCACGGTCAAGCAAAATGTCCAATTCACGTAATCAGCTATCAATTTGGACATCGTTATCACAGAGACTTCACACATGGTTGGTATTTGACTGTATGAAAATCCACGCCAATTAATACATGCCAAGGTCAAAAGTCAAGGTAAGGTCGAGTAAGAAGCTACCGCGGCGGAGGTATGCGCTCTACTGAGTGACCCTCTAGTTTACATTTGTATTCGGAAATATATCCCCGTAAATGGGTACATATGCATGACATACTACGGTTGTATAAAGGAGGATAATCATACTGAAACCTAACATATCACATGACTCGTAACTCACTGCCACTTCATGTCAACGAGATTTTAGATATTTTTAAATCAGATTTTATCATTTACGTCATTTTATTTTCAAGTTTTATTTATTTGTTTATTTATTTATTAATTATTATTATTATTATTATTATTATTATTATTATTATTATTATTATTATTAATTACTAAGCTACAACCCTAGTTGGAAAAGCAGGATGCTATAAGCCCAGGGGCCCCAACATGGAAAATAGTCTAGTGAGAAAAGGAAACAAGGAAAAAATAGAATATTCTAAGAACAGTAACATTAAAATAAATACTTCCTATACAAACTACAAAAACTTTAACAAAACAAGAGGAGGAGAAATTAGTTAGAATAGTGTGCCCGAGTGTGCCCTCAAGCAAGAGAACTCTAACCCAAGACAGTGGAAGACCATGTTCACAGAGGCTATGGCACTAACCAAGACTAGAGAACAATGGTTTGATTTTGGAGTGTCCTTCTAGAAGAGCTGCTTACCATAGCTAAAGAGTCTCTTCTACCCTTACCAAGAGGAAAGTAGCCACTGAACAATTACAATGCAGTAGTTAACACCTTGGGTGATGAAGAATAGTATGCGTGAGTGTACCCTCAAGCAAGAGAACTCTAACCCAAGACTGGAAGACCATGGTACAGAGGCTATGGCACTACCCAAGACTAGAAAACAATGGTTTGATTTTACTGTGTCCTTCTCCTAGAAGAGCTGCTTACCATAGCTAAAGAGTCTCTTCTATCCTTACGAAGAGGAGAGTAGCCACTGAACAATTACAGTGCAGTAGTTTACCCCTTGGGTGATGAAGAATAGTATGCGTGAGTGTACCCTCAAGCAAGAGAACTCTAACCTAAGACTGGAAGACCATGGTACAGAGGCTATGGCACTACCCAAGACTAGAAAACAATGGTTTGATTTTAGTGTGTCCTCCTAGAAGAGCTGCTTACCATAGCTAAAGAGTCTCTTCTACCATAACCAAGAGGAAAGTAGCCACTGAACAATTACAATGCAGTAGTTAACACCTTGGGTGATGAAGAATAGTATGCGTGAGTGTACCCTCAAGCAAGAGAACTCTAACCCAAGACTGGAAGACCATGGTACAGAGGCTATGGCACTACCCAAGACTAGAAAACAATGGTTTGATTTTAGTGTGTCCTCCTAGAAGAGCTGCTTACCATAGCTAAAGAGTCTCTTCTATCCTTACCAAGTGGAAAGTAGCCACTGAACAATTACAGTGCAGTAGTTAACCCCTTGGGTGATGAAGATTTATCCCCGTGTTTATACCTTACAAAAATCCTTTACTACAGCGAAGGCATGGAAGAGTTCATCATAGAAGAGGATTGTTTGCGTGATGCATGCACGTTTCGTTATAGATTTAGTTAAAGGCTTACACGTGTTATGCAACCCGTGGATTTTCTCCATGCTTTATGGGGGACGCCTCTGAAATTTAAGACATTTGACTTTTTATTGTACTTCGTTTTTTATTATTATTATTATTACTATTATTATTATTATTATTTTTATTTTTATTATTATTACTTGCTAAGCTACAACCCTAGTTGTAAGCCAAAGGGATCCAACAGGGAAAATAGTCCAGCGAGGAAAGGAAATGAACAAACTACAAGAGAATTAACGATCAATATATTTTAAGAACAGTAACATTAATATAGATCTTTCATATATAAACTAGGAAAACTTTTAGAGAAATAAGATAGAAAATTGTGCCTGAGTGTACCCTCAAGCAGAGAACTCCAATTCTAGACAGTAGAAGGCCATGGTATAGAGGTTATGGCACTACCTAAGACCAGAGAACAATGGATTGATTTTGGAGTTTTTTCTCCTAGAAGACCTGCTTATCATAGCCAAAGAGTCTCTTCTACCCTTACCAAGATGAAATTATTATATATTTTATATTTTAGTTAAATGTTTAACGAAAATCTTAGTATAATATTAACTTGACATTGAGTATTGCCCCGTCCTTACTAATTCTAAACTTACAATATTTCAACGTTGATGTATGATTTTGTAAGGGACTTTACATGTAATGTATGTAACTTAATGTTAATGATTTTATTATTATTAATAACGAACGTACCTGGTTATTTTTGACAACATTCCTTATTTCTCATAGTTTTGTTTAGTGATTATAAGGGCTTATCCTTATATTATCATAGTCTTTGGGTTATATTTAAAGTGTACTCTTTTGATAGCATCTAATTATATTGATAAAGCTTATGCGTTATGTAATATATATCTTCTTATAGTTACTGATAATATTTTTTTTTTTTGATAATTTACATATCATTCCATTTAACAAATTGACGATATCTTTGTAACTATATTCTAAAACGTTTGATGAATACCGAAAAAAATAATTTCTTTGAATTATTTAATAGTTGATTATTTTTGTTACCGAAAAAAAATATATTTCTTTAATGAGTTCATAGATGATTATTTTTGTTACCGGAAAAAAAAAGATTTCTTTGAATGAGTTCATAGTTAATTATTTTTGTAACCGAAAAAAATAGATTTCTTTTGAATGAGTTCTTAGTTAATTATTTTTGTTACCGAAAAAAAATATATTTCTTTAATGAGTTCATAGATGATTATTTTTGTTACCGGAAAAAAAAAAGATTTCTTTGAATGAGTTCATAGTTAATTATTTTTGTAACCGAAAAAAATAGATTTCTTTTGAATGAGTTCTTAGTTAATTATTTTTGTTACCGAAAAAAAATATATTTCTTTAATGAGTTCATAGATGATTATTTTTGTTACCGAAAAAAATATATTTCTTTAATGAGTTCATAGTTGAATATTTTTGTTACCGAAAAAACTAGATTTCTTTTGAATGAGTTCATGGTTGAATATTTTTTTTTTTTACCGAAAAAATAAGATTTCTTTTGAATGAGTTCTTAGTTAATTATTTTTGTTACCGAAAAAAATATATTTCTTTAATGATTTCATAGATGATTATTTATGTAGGATTACAGTAATAAAATGATTTTTTTATTAATGTAACCGATTATCTAAGCTTCAGAAAACTTAAGATCAGGGTTGTCAGGTTTTAGGAATGAAAAAAAGGCCAACTTCGCTTTAAAAGGCCAACCCTTTAGTAGAAAAAGGCCAAATATATAGTATTTAACACCCGCTTTTTTCATATTACTAAAGGCCAACCAATTAAAAAAAGGCCAAACTTGAGGTTTTTTGGCCTGAAAAAGGGCCAAACTGGGAACCCTGCTTCAGATTCTAAATACGGTTGTTTGTTCAACCCAATACTTACCCGGCATTTTTGATTATTGGAAAGTATTTTTCATCCATCACTACCTACCAGGTGTTAGCAACAGATGGCGGCTTAGTCCTTGAAATGATTAACTCGGACAAGTGTGCACATGTAGCAGCAAGGCGCGCATGACATGTCCCTTTGGGAATTACCTTGAGATTAAGTGTGCTGGAATCCCGACTTAATTATTTTTCTGTTAGCTGGAAATGTTGCTTTCAGTTACGAAGTTGTCGGTAATAATAATCCAAATAGAATGTCAGGGGTTAGAATGTTTTATTTAATGCTCACTGAAAGCTGTATTAAAATTTTCTGCTTCTTGTGTAGAATGAGATATGTGAGGAATGGATAATTTGTATTGATTATGCATATTTTTTTTTTACAGTAATGAACAGTTTTGTATTGTGGAATGGCTGAACAAAAATATATACTTTTATTCTATAATAAAAAGTGAGTGCAGATACATACCCACATTAGACCAATGTTCGTTCAGTGTTGAGTATTGTTCTACGTCTCTACGATATTCTTTCGTACTGTATTGTTATAGTGCTTTACGAAGGTAATTTCAGGTAATTTTTGGTCTTAATCATAATTTTGGGGATGGTTGTCCCTCATTATTGGATAGGTAGGGATAGTTTAGGTATGTTGATTTACATAATTTTACCCCTGAGCTTGTAGAATTCTGGCTTCCAGGCCTGGTTACAGACGGGCTAATAATAAAAATAATAGTAATTTAATTCGACACATAGTATTATTTGTAGATGCTATCGATTCCTTTCCTTTAAAGGTTTAAAGGTCGCTCATGAATGGGAGAGGCAAGGGACAGTGATATTGCCCTATCAAGCAGGACAATGCCCTAGAGACTGACCATATATACAAATGATCAGTGCCCAAGCCTCCTCTCCATCCAAGCTAGGACCAAGGAGGGCTTGAAAATGGCTGCTGATGACTCAGCAGATAGACCTATAAGCTCCCCTACACCTCCCATCCTTAACTCACAAGGATGGTGAGGTTACAGCGACCAAAGAAACTGTCGAGTTTGACCGGGACTCGATTCCCAGTCAGGGGCGTTACCACATCGGCCACCACAACCTTTTCTTGTGATTTTTTTTCCACCTTCCCATGAAATAATATTACTCTGGGTTTTTTATGCGTACTTTGAAAAAAAAAAATGAATAAATTCAATCTTGACAGCCACCTTAGGACGTCTAAGACTGAATTTATGGACAACGTTGGTGCACAGCCCCATGTAGACGAAGTGTTTCATCTTGGACAGACCTTCGATGTCAGGATGCCAGGAAACTTCCAAATCAATCAATCATCTTGGACAGTCTTCGTGATTTCATTTAAAGATCTCAAGACACAAAAGCTGTATTTGTGTGTGTGTGTGTTTGAGCGTGCACTTTGAGTCTCATATCGGGATATGTTAATCTTAGATCTCATGTTTGAGGTGCCGGAAAGATATCTTAATCAATGGTCATATTTTACTTGATGTAAAAACTGACGCTATTCAGAAGTGAATCCACAGAAGTGGAAGAACGAGTTAACCTTAATTTAGTAGTACCGTTTCCCCAGAAGCTTTTACTAAGCCTTTGAATTGTTTAATTATAAATTCTGAAGCTGTTGATCGTGTCTTGAACATTGGGAAATATCGTTGGAAGTGTCTTTTCTTACAATAGGTGTATTAGTAATTTGTAACCTTATTTTTTTAAATTCTGAAAGTACTGTAGGTAGGATATAGTTTATGAAATACTTCTATCTTACAAAAAATTGAAATATATAATTTATTTAGTAATCGTTGCAAAGATTGATGTTGAACACTTCCAATGGGACTTCACCTTAATGAACATAGCTGTTCATGCACTTAAGAGGCCACATAATGGTCTTGCCAAAACTACAAGAATTTTCAGTGTATTTAGTGATACAAGATCACCAGTCAGTGTAAAATTGAATATGACATAGTTTACTTAAATACACATAATTCCCATTTGGCTTACAACAAAACTTCTGATTATTCACGTTTTTGAAAAAAATTACAATGTTGTGAAATTATAATGTTAAGCTTGGCTTTGCTTATATTCAGATGCGAATTAATTTATTAATTTGATATTAAAGAAAAGTAAATGTTTTTATCAGAATTTGGAATATATTTTCCGCACTACCATGTCTATTTTCTTTTGTTTGACTCGCAAAGTCATCGGTATCTCGAAAGAAAAAAAAAATCTACTCATCTACTTGTAACTGGAAATTAATTTATTAATTTAATATTAAAGAGAAGTAAATGTTTTTATCAGAATTTGGAATATATTTTCCGCACTACCATGTCTATTTTCTTTTGTTTAACTCACGAAGTCAGTGGTATCTTGAAAGAAAAAAAAAATCTACTCATCTACTTGTAACTGGGACCAAGTTACTTTAACTTTGTGAAGGTAGCGAACTAAAAGCATCGAGGGTCTTGTTTTTCAATCTCTCCTCACAAACACTCGAGCAAAACTTACATTAATATTTGAAAAAAAAAATCGATAGATAGATCGTCCATTGTCAGACTTTGCGGTATATTGGATCACTGTTTATGGCTTGAGATTACTTTGCTTGTCAC
>NC_090733.1:126363145-126431873 GCF_036898095.1 Palaemon carinicauda | reverse complement strand
TGATTCACTTTTTGTCTCCTCTCTCTCTCTCTCTCTCTCTCTTCTGGATTTCTCAACGGTAAAGACAAATAAGGACTAGTTTTTATCCCCTAATAATTCTCTCTCTCTTTTCTCTCTCTCTCTCTCTCTCTCTCTCTCTCTCTCTCTCTCTCTCTCTCTCTCTCTCTCTCTCTCTGAGATTCCACCCATTCCCAACAAGAAAGAACACTCGGCTCTCATTCCCAGAGCTACAAAGTATTGACATTGCGTGTGGAGTTTTCCTTGCTGTGATTTTTATTGTTCTGTGTTATGGCATCTGGGGGAAAGCAGTTACCATTCATTAGAAGTGGTTTGTAGTAAGTGGTCGTTTAATAAAGAATTTTCCCCCAAGTCGTGTAATGGGGAACATAATTCGAGTATGTTTTTAGAAATTCACTGCGAATTATACTTTCTTACTTTACTTTAAGGGCTACTTATCTGGTCTTATACAGCAGGGGAACCCTACTCTCTACAGGACATTTACAGTTTTATTATATACATTCCAAGGCATTCAGCATTTCAAACTGCGTATTGCTCGTTTATTGTCAAATCCACACTATCAAAGCACTTAGAGAACAAGAAAGCCTTCAGTTTCCTTTTGAAAGCCTCAATATATTCAGTCTTTCGGATGATAAATAACTGATGAATGAGGCCTGCATTAATAAACTTGTGTGTACAGTACGTATGTATAAATATGAAAATCAACATTTATAATACGGTACTGGAAACTGTAGCCTTAGCTGTCGATTAATATATTATTATTATTATTATTATTATTATTATTAGCCAAGCTGCAACCCTCGTTGGAAAAGCAAGATGCTATAAGCCCAAGGACTCAAACATGGAAAAATAGCCCAGTAAGGAAAGAAAACAAGGAAATAAATAGAGATATAAGAAGTAATGAAAAATTAAAAAGGGAAACAAGGAAATAAACGATATAAGAAGTAATGAAAAATTAAAATAAAATATTTAAAAAATCATTAACATTAATACAGATCATTCATACATAACTATAAAAACACTCTTCCAAGTGATTTATGAATCGCGAGCACTATTCAGACAAAACTATTTTGATGAAAGCTCATGTCAATAATTAGTCGAGTCGATTAAGTTCCGAGGGTTGGTAAGGATCGATTTGTTATCGTTTTCGGGGCTATGGTAGGGGAGGGGGGAATTGAGAACGAGTGGGGGGTAAGGAAACCACTAATGATAGAGTAGTTTGGTCGAAGCAGTTACTCAAGATTGTAATAAAGGTTAAGCACCTGGAGTCATTAGGTCTCTCTTGGGATGCACAATAGATTATTCTTTTTTTTCAAACTCGTGTTCCTTTTCTTTACCAATTTCTCCTTTACTTCATCATGACAGTATCGATGTGGGGGTTCTTTTAATTGGCTCGTTTCATCCCCCCACTTACCTCTCTCTCTCTCTCTCTCTCTCTCTCTCTCTCTCTCTCTCTCTCTCTCTCTCTCTCTCTCTCTCGTCTTGTCCATGAAAACGTATTGTCATTAATATCTCATTGCTAAAATGTTACAATAGATTATGTATATAATTTTTTTTAATTCTCGCGTGTACTTTTTTCTAGACTCTCTCTCTCTCTCTCTCTCTCTCTCTCTCTCTCTCTCTCTCTCTCTCTCTCTCTCCTCTCTCTCTCTCTCTCTCTCTCTCTCTCTCGTTCGTTAAAGAGAAACAGACAAGTTTATATATCTCAGCTACTTTTTTCATTCTCTTTCTCCCTCCGTTTTCTTGATTTTTCAACGCTAAAGACTAATAAGTACTAGTTCTTGTCCCCTGAAAATGTTTAATTCTCGCTTTTACTTTATTCTAGACTCTCTCTCTCTCTCTCTCTCTCTCTATATATCTCTCTCTCTCTCTCTCTCTCTCTCTCTCTCTCTCTCTCTCTCTCCGGAACATTCATTATAAATTTTCGTTACTAATATCTTATGGCTGTCAGTATTTCCCATCACACACACACACACACACCGGGAATTCACAATTCACAACCTAATGAGATTTTAGTTTCACGTTAAGGAGTAATTTGAACATTTTATTTAATGAAGAATAATTATATGTAATACATACCTCAAACCTTCAACGGAAAGACATCATAATGTCTTTAAATTTGTTTATTACCTCCGCCAACGAAGTTGGAAGGAGGTTATGTTTTAACCCCTGGTTTTTTTTTTTTTTTTTTTGTGTGTGTGTGTGTGTTGGTTTTTGAATAGCTTCCTGGCCACAATTTTAATCGTAGAGTAATAAAACTTGCAGGGATTAACTGTTATGCAAAAAGCTGGAAATGATTAAAGTTTGGAAGGTCAAACTCACGGTCAAGCAAAATGTTCAATTCACGTAATCAGCCATAAGTTTGGACATCGTTGCCACAATGACTTCAAACTTGGTTCATATTTGGGTGCATGGAAATCCTTGCCAATTAATACATAGAGATCAAAAGTCAAGGCTCAGTAAAAGGTCGAGAACTAAGCTGCCGCGGCGGAGGTCTGCCCTCTACTGAGTGGACGTCTAATTAATATTTGTAGTAGACAGCGAAGAGTGACAGTGTTCCAGCTCTAAAGGAAAGTGTGATATATCAAAAGCATTCCAAGATATTTGTGAGGCATTCCTTTCATCACTGTCTGACCTTTGATACGCGAGTAGCAATGGCGAGGAAGAAATTTATGGTTATTGCTTATGGTGTATGATATTACTAGGAAATACGCAAAGGTCTTATGAATGTTCAGGTAATCCTTTTTTATTATTTTTTTCCGTCACTTGTAGGTCACGTCTCCCCCAAATGTATGTAGGCTACATACTTGGAACGGTTTTCCTCTTTAGTTCCATTATATATATATATATATATATATATATATATACTATATATATATATATATATATATATATATATATATATATATATATATATATATATATATATATATATATATATATATATACGTAGCATATATGCATACACACAATATATATATATATATATATATATATATATATATATATATATATATATATATATATATATAGTAATGCATCGTAGCGTGTTCATACACAAATTTGAATGTAGCCTTGGAATAACTAAAATTTACGTGAAGTTCTACAAAGAACCCTGTATTGACAATAGAAAATTGGTGTAATAAATTAAAATTCATATTAGATTGTTATTAACAATTATCATAGAGAAAAGTTAGTGTGTGCCACTACGTTTAATAAATTAAAATTAATATTAGATTGTTGTTAACTATTACTTGAAGAAAAGTTATTGTGTGCCACTACGTTTGCGAATATTATCTAAAGAATTTTCGAGCTTGAAATCTGTCGTTAAGTTTTATTCCATATTTTGACTTAAGCGTTCATTTGGATACTTTATAGGTAGGATCCAAGACTGTTATTACTTTTAAGGGGATGATTGCACGGTTTCCGCTAATTTTTCCCTAAAAAACAGGATTCAGGAAAGTCTACTCCCTAAAAAAAAACAGGATTCAGGAAAGTCTACTCCCTAAAAAAAAAAGGATTCAGGAAAGTCTACTCCCTAAAAAAAAAACAGGATTCAGGAAAGTCTACTCCCTAAAAAAAAAACAGGATTCAGGAAAGTCTACTCCCTAAAAAAAAACAGGATTCAGGAAAGTCTACTCCCTAAAAAAAAAACAGGATTCAGGAAAGTCTACTCCCTAAAAAAAACAGGATTCAGGAAAGTCTACTCCCTAAAAAAAACAGGATTCAGGAAAGTCTACTCCCTAAAAAAAAACAGGATTCAGGAAAGTCTACTCCCTAAAAAAAACAGGATTCAGGAAAGTCTACTCCCTAAAAAAAAAACAGGATTCAGGAAAGTCTACTCCCTAAAAAAAACAGGATTCAGGAAAGTCTACTCCCTAAAAAAAACAGGATTCAGGAAAGTCTACTCCCTAAAAAAACAGGATTCAGGAAAGTCTACTCCCTAAAAAAAAACAGGATTCAGGAAAGTCTACTCCCTAAAAAAAACAGGATTCAGGAAAGTCTACTCCCTAAAAAAAAACAGGATTCAGGAAAGTCTACTCCCTAAAAAAAACAGGATTCAGGAAAGTCTACTCCCTAAAAAAAACAGGATTCAGGAAAGTCTACTCCCTAAAAAAAACAGGATTCAGGAAAGTCTACTCCCTAAAAAAAACAGGATTCAGGAAAGTCTACTCCCTAAAAAAAACAGGATTCAGGAAAGTCTACTCCCTAAAAAAAACTGGATTCAGGAAAGTCTACTCCCTAAAAAAAACAGGATTCAGGAAAGTCTACCAGCATGGCGTGTTCTTGCCCTCGCAATTAAGGTTGATCAAATGTATCCAAAATCGTTACCCAGTAGCTTTTAGTTCTTTCGTTTGACGACAACGTATAATTCGTATAATTTGTCATTTATCAAATAGCGTGAGGTGTATTTATTTACCTCCGTGCGTACCTGTAACCTGTTTATTGAAAATGTTTTCAAATCAAATGTGCATGGATTGAAACGAATCGATAAAGCTTTTTAAATAGCTTCTAAAAATTATACCCTCTAAGTAATATTGAATTTGAAGTAAAAATGTATACAGTGGTGTTTCAAGTCGTTATTTGGTATTTACAAAAGAATCTGTTATAGTTGGAGAATTAATAACCCTGACATATTTTCATTTGGCGCATGCCCTTACAACAACAACAACAATAATAATAAAGATAATAATAATCATAATGATAATAATAATAATAATAATAATAATGTGATGATGATGATGCTTTCGCCTTAGAGATCATGTTTTTGTATCCATTACCACACTCCTGCACCTCCCCCCAGTCTGCCCACTTTATATATCGACAAGACTTTAAACTTCCTTGAACAGACTTTCGAATAATGTGTGTGTGTGTCTGTGCTTGTGTCCTGTAGAGGGTAAGGATTGCAGCGGTGGCTGAGGGGAGGTGAGGTCATGTCGGGAGCTCTCGCGGGAGATATTAAATTTTGGAGGTGATATATGGATACTCTCAGCCATCTCAGAGACGACTCTTCCCTCCCTCCCTCTATCTCTATCGGCTCTTATCCTACAGCCCTTCCTCTTTCCATCTTTCCCACACTTGTCGTAGAGCTCTTTCCAGTACTTTGGCTTCTTTCTCTAGCTAGATTTTTTTCCATGTATTGATTTCCCGCTGCTGTGTAGTTCCTTTTGTTATCACTATAAACCGATGTGACTTTCTATTACTCCACGGTCAACTAAATGACTTCCCTTTGCCCCTCTGATTTTTTGGCTTTTTTATAATTTTTCCTTTTACTTCATCCTTAATATATTCCCCTATTTATGTGTATAGTTGTAGGATTATTTGGTTTAGAAGTAGCTCGTTACCAGAACAAAGAGAAACAAGTTGAAAGCGTCCATTTTGGGTTGAGAAGTGGCCACACTTACCATAATGAATCCCTACCCAGGAGAGAAGCACCCTTGTAGTTCATCCATTATCATGAAATATGTTACCCTAGTGTCATAAATTTTATGTTTTAGTATTTGCGCATTTTTATTCTTAATCGAATTAGTCTGTTTTATGGAGTCCATTACTTATGAGTCATGCAGTTTTTTTTTAAATAAGATTAAATTCCAAACTTATCTGCAGTATAAAGACATTAGAGCCCTGCTTGTCCTATTCTAAAAGTTTTTTTTTTTTTTTTAATTTTTAAATCACTGTATCCACTCCAGAACTATCTTAAGAATTTTAATTTTCTCTAGATGGTCCTGGAGAGGTTCATTGTAATTCCCTGATTTCCGATTTTAGACTAATCTGGTTTCTGGATCTATACTAAGTTGATGGGATAGAAAGTGAGCTAGTGAAGTGTTCTCAATATTTCAAAAGCAAAAGGTGGAATTTTTCCTCTTCGTCTCCCCGCAACATATTGTAATTTACTGCAATACCATGATTGACGCCAAATCAATGTAGATCATAGAAAGCATGAAAGTTACGATTTTTTTTTGTCTTGTTAGGATTTTCATAAAACAAATTCTCACTGCTATTAACAGTAACTCATTTGGTATGCCCCTGTAGTCCAATTGTCAAAACTTGGCAACATTGGGTCTGGTCAAAAAGTGTGTGTGTGTCTCCAACAAGAAATGTCAGACTTCATTGATACGTGAACATTTTGAACATCTGTGCTCCCAACGAGTAATTTTTAAATATGTTTAATGAAAACCGAAAATGTTGCAATATTTGGAACCGTAGCTATCAAGGAGAATTTTTTTTTTTTTTTTCGACATTAAGCTGTTTCCCCTACCATGGATTTTAAGTAGCTACAGAGAGAATCACACGTCGATAACTGCAATTTTAATCCTTTACAGAATAGTGAAATGCATCCTTTAGCAAAACTCCCACCACATTATTCGAGTCGTATTCTTGCACTTGTATGTATGTGTGTCTGTTGCACATTCGGACACAGATTTTTTGGCCCTTACCGAAACTCCTGCCATTCCCTCTCTCGCACTTCTCCCTTAAGGGTTCTTGTCTCACGATTCAATGCCCGGTGTTCGTTTGTTTGGTCCCCCCTCCCTAACCTCCCTCGCGAGGGATTACAGCAATTATAAAGATTTTTCCTTAATAGACCCAACACTTTATGGCACCGCTATTGATGTAATTAGAGCCTGGAGATAATTTACTTGCGTATTTGTCTGCGTCGTAATTGATAATTTAAAGTTCAAGAATTAGAAGGTAGGGTGTATTTATGTATCATTTCCCTTAAACGTATTTTCGTGTGACAGAAGTGTGTGTCGGATCCGAACTGATTTATTGCATCGATCTTTGTGTAATTTGACCTTACGAGGCTTGGACGGTAGTGGCAATTCTCTCTCTCTCTCTCTCTCTCTCTCTCTCTCTCTCGTGATTTTGTATTGGTAGTCACAATTCCAAATAGCACTAATACAGTCTTACCTAATTTATTAGTAAATTCTCTCATTAAACTTTTAACGTTCTTAAATTAATGTTTTTTTCTGATAATTTCTTGAATTAATATCTTCATTTTTTTGTGGTTTTGGTACGATTTTGTAATATTGCGACTTGAATAAGTATTGTTGGAGAAGGTTGTACTGATGTCATTGATATTCATGGTTATTTAAGCAACATATTGGATTTATAAATTATTCCTTATTAATTAAAGATAACCGTTATGATTTTCTGAGGTTATCAGACCTTTAAGCCGTCTCCTTATTTCTCATTTTCTTCAATACTTTAAGTGAAACGAAACTAATTGGTATATTAATTTTTTCTGTTCCAAAACAAATGTTTGTAAAATGTAGCTTTCGAATGGTGTCTTATTTAACATTTTTAGCTGCTAGGTTTCTATTAAGAAAACAAAAAACCAACGAGCATATTCCATTTTTTTTTTAAGGCAGAAGGTTCATTATGTGGTGATAGGTATAGATTAGTTTGTAGGCTTATTATAGTACATTGTATTCTTTCCTTGTGTCTAAACAAGTAAAGGATAATAGGGCAACAAGACAAGTATTGCAGAATTCTTTGTTTTTGATGATAGTCTCTTCCAAGATTGTTGGAGACTTGTCTATTAGTGATTTTTGCTTTTACCATGCTTTGATAGTAATGTCAATCTATGGCACCATTTTTTGACTATATCATTTTGTGTACCTATCAAATTGCTTTCGTTTTTTTACCGTTCTTAGTTTTACTGAACTTTTATTTAAATGTACTGTAGCATAGTTGTTAATGCTTTCCACATAAGAAAATATTCTTTAGAGGACACTTGCAAAAACTTGGGACGAAGGGTAAAGTGTTACATTATTCAAAGCTGAAACATATAAGTAATGTGTTATTTTATTGAAGGCTGAAACACCATTTGAATAAAAAATGATTTCTGGGATAAAAAGAAGTTTGGAACTAAAAAATGTTTTTTTCTTTTTTTTCCAGGCACTGCATTGTCCCCTGTGAAACCCAACCAAAGTTTAGGGGACACGAATGGAGCAGAGGTAGTGAAGGCAGAATCCCCAACAAGTGATTATGGGGATGAATCTTCTGATGCTCTAGAGCCTGGGGAACTGACATTAAATGATCAACCTCATACTCAGCCCTCACGTTCTCAACCAATACCATATAATCCTCAGGTATGACTAGATCCAGTTTTGTTATGATTTTTGGTAGATTAATATTTTCCTTGACTAAACAGAATTCTTTAAATGAAAGAGTAAGACTTTGATTATATAATAGTTATACTGTACCTTCTACAGGGTAGAGCTTGGTGTTCTTTATACATTGCTTGTTCATGAAACGAGTATAATATGGTGAATGGACTGACACAAGAATTTACCTCTTTCAGGTCCACATAAAAGCCAAGCCACCTTATTCCTTCTCATGTCTCATCTTCATGGCTATTGAGGATTCTAACAACAAAGCTCTTCCAGTTAAAGATATCTATGCTTGGATATTGGAACATTTCCCATACTTTCGAAAGGCCCCAACTGGCTGGAAAAATTCTGTCAGGCATAATCTGTCCCTCAACAAATGTTTCCGCAAAGTTGAAAAAGCACCAGTAAGTATGGTTTGGACCTTTTTTTTTATACTTAGGTTAGTATAACGTTTCAGATAGATGTAATGTGGATGTTTGCCCTTTATGGGTTAGAATGTGAATTAATAAAGATTATCAGTTGGAATGGATAACAAAGTAAGAATGGTATGAACTTCTAAATTACTCCTAAAACAGTTTTATTTATTCAAAATATTTTAAGGTAGTCTGATTTCTATATCAAATTCATGTTAAATTTTATGCACTTTAGTAAAATTGAATCTTTCGACAGAATCTTGGGAAAGGGTCATTATGGATGGTGGATCCAGCTTATCGTCCAAATCTCTTACAAGCTTTGAGCAAGACTCCTTTCCATCCTTACTCCAACTTAGATCGTATATACATGGTCTCCACAAAAGCAGCCTTCCTTAATAAGCCAGTGTTGTGTAGGTGGGTTAAATCTAAAATCCATTATTTGAAGGGTACTGTATTTGAAAATTCTGGTGTTGAAAGTCTAAAAAGTTAAATTTCAAGGTACTAGTATTGCTGTGGTTTAATCTATTTAAATTGTGTACAGTATTTAAATTTGAATTAAACAAATTTATGTGGAAGTAAATCTGTAATTATTTTCCACAGCTGTGTTGAGCTCTTTTGGTTACTCAATACTGTATAGAACATTGTTTTGAATGAATTTGTGTTTTATAACTTTTTGTGGTCAAGTTAAATAATTTATTTGATTGTCTTTAGCTTTCATTTAAAAATACGCTCAAAATACCTTTGTTATTCTAATAATTTAGTTATTCCTAAGAGGACAATAAGACCACAATTTTTTGTTGGGTTCTTTTATGTATTTGGATTTCCCTACAGTTTCAATTCATAATGTATGTAGGGTAATCAATTTTTTTGGTATTGCTCAGTAATTTGTTAGTATAAACAAATGGATGGATCTTAAAAGAATGTTTGTCAATCCAAAAGTTCACGGGTGTTTAGAAAACAAAAATCAAAACAAAAGCAATAATCGTCCATGTCTCTTTTAGCAGGCAGTTGGGTGAAACCCTCAGCAGTCAGAGTCAAGGCAGTACCCAAAGACCAGCAGCTAGTCCAGAAGCAGTGCCTGTCAATGCCTCCAAACCTGCAGGAGCAAATGTTCCTAATCCCGAGCTCTTCCCGTACCTAGCCCGTCGTCTTGGCTCATCAGCAGGATTAGATACCCTTGGGTCTACAGGATTGGGGACATCACCCTCAGGTGTACATAGCGAGGATGTTGATGCTGCTGCAGCGATGTTGGCTCTCAAGCATGGACCTCGCATTCTGACACCCACCAATCGTGAGTCACTTTTTATTGAATTAACTTGGATAGTCTTCACTTTTTAATATTTTACCATTGCCTTTCAGAGTGGAGGATAATTGAAGATACCATATGTTTTTTCATTAGTTTTTAAAAGAAAATTTTCTTTTTACAAGCATTGTTCTTAGTCTTATTTTTTGGTCTGGAAGGAGTGTCGCTACATTTAAAGGAAAACCAGATTTTTTCACAAGGGTCTTGGTTAAAACTATATTTTTCCATACTGGATTCTTTTTGAGAAAATCAATCATGTTCATGGAAAAGTTGTAGAATAAACATGATGCAACAGTTCCTTAGATTGATTATCTGAAAAAGATGTTTTAAAAATACTCACATTGGTCATGGTGAACATGTCATGTCTTTTTAGATGAAAAAGTCTTTGGTACATTGATGAAGTAACATAGATGAATCTGAGCATAAAAATTTAATGAGTTTTTTTTTTTATAAACCTTGCAATTTTTAAGGTAGACCTAATGCCTTTAATTCAAGGTTTAAAGTTCTTTATTAAGGAAACTGAAGTATTATCGTGTAAAAGGAGGTTAAGTGAGAACAGTTTATAAAAATAGAAATATAAGCATAGAGTACATTATACTGCACTGTAGTTGAAAATGATATCCAAACAATTTCTGCTTAATTTATTATTCACCTTTAAATTGGAAAAATCGTGTAACCCAAATGTATGTGGAAGGAAATGGTTAAAATGCTCTACCCTTGCTTAAAATATTCTCACACTACTTAGCGAGCCAATATATTACTGTAATAATGTTGCATAAAGCAAAACTCTTGACCCTAATATAGGTGGTAGATATATGGATCAGTATCAGAATCAATTTGATGGGTACTAGGCTCTAATTATAATGAAGAACTTTGAATAAATTGCATATGTTCAAAATGTCCCTTGTATTATATGTCCTGAGAACAGTATAGTATTTAAAAATTAATGAAGCTGATTTTAATAAGTTTGTTTGATAATATAAACCAATTTTTTTCTATGAATAAAAAAAAATGTATAGTTGGTGTTGGGAATGTAATTAAATTATGTATATGATTACCTGAACTGTGGTAGCTCTTAGACTCAAAATAGTTTTACTGTGGTTTGTTTAGAAAACAATGTTTTTCTTTGCCTTGGAACTAAAATAAATTTGACTCCCGTTTATAATTTTGTGAGGTTGATAGCTTTCCAATTATCTATTTTGAAACGTAACAGCCAAGTAATATTTTAAAGTATTTGATCCAGTATGAAATTACGAGTTGCTGATTATTTTTAAAAATGTTAATCATCTTGGCCAGATTTCACTGATGAAATTCTTGTGCATTCTCAGATTTTTAATTTTGTCTGTGTCAGCTATACTAATGGTGTCATTTACAGGTTTCTAATTTCTAATAATTTCCTTCTTATTTCAGTTTCATATTCTCGATTAAGGGAAGGCAGAGACACATCTGTATTATATGAAGAAAATACAAGCAGAAAGAGGAAACGGAAAAGAAAACATACTGAGGTAATAGACACTACTAGTTGTTTTGGTTAGGTGTTGTAGGTGTATATATGTTGCTTGCATGTTCATATTTTATTGAACTGAGATGTTTCCAGGATTGTTCACTAATCTCATGAAAAGCCATGTTGGTTAGTTGTTTGCAAATAGAATGTAGTATTTTGTTGTAGTAGAATATCATTTAGGAAAAACCTCTTATTTAGATATCAAAAGGAAATTTTACCAAGTAGCAATACGTAGTCTTTAGAGCTTGTTTTTAGAAATTAAGATAAATATCTATGTCCTGTCACTCGAGGAGCACTTTAGGAATTTTTATGAGTAATGCTTTCCAGCACTTATTTCTGAAAACTGAAGAGAGGTTTTCACATTCCCTGTTGACACGAAACTTACTATCAACTGGGTTTCCATTTGTGAGAATTAACAGTACTGGGGTACTAGAGAGGAAAGTTAAAGGAGCCAATTGAAATGATGATTTTTCCACTCATATGAAAGAGACTAAATAGGGTCTATATCTTAGTGAAAGGGGAATATTTGTGGCTGTCTCCCTTCTTTACCTATGGTAAAGGATTAATATTGTTAATATTAGTCCCTGGTTTCAAGGTTTAAAAGTTTTGCCGTCTGACTTGAAACATTTTTTAGCAACATCATCCCCAGTAAGATCGAGGAAGGCTGCTAAATCTTCAAGAATATTAAATTATGCATCTATATAATATGAATAGTGAATAACTTGCACAAAGACAAAATTAAATAGCAATCTGTGAAACGGACAAAAGCTAGAGGAAAACTATTCTTACCAACCAAAATTTCAAGACTTCAGTCTTATCTACTTACAATTCATTATGAACTATTGTTATTTTTATTATTATTACAAGGTAAGCTACAACCCTAGTTGGAAAAGCAGGTTACTATAAGCCCAAGGGCTCTAACAGGGGAAAAAAAGCCCAGTGAGGAAAGGAACCTAGGAAATAAATAAGCTACAAGAGAAGTAATGAACAATCAAAATAAAATATTTTAAGAAGAGCAACAACATTAAATTGTATTTTTCATGTTAAAAAAAAAGAAAGAAAGAAAAAAAGAATAACATGCCTGGGTGTACCCTCAAGCAAGAGCACTCTAACCCAAGACATTGGAAGTCCATTGTACACAGGCTATGGCACTACCGAAGACTAGAGAACAATGATTTGATTTTGGTTTGTTTCTTCTGAAAGAGCTGCTTACCATAGCTAAAGTTTCTTCTACCCTTACCAAGAGGAAAGTAGTCACTGAACAATTACATTGCAGTAGTTAACCCCTTGTGAAGAATTTTTTGGTAACCTCAGTGTTGTCAGGTGTATAAGGACAGAGGAGAAGTGTAATGAATAGGCCAGACTATTCAGTGTATATGTAGGCAAAGAAAAAATGAGCTCTAACCAGAGAGAGAGAGATCCAATGTAGTACTGTCTGTCCATTCAAAGGATCCAATAATTGTCTAGCAGTAGTATCTCAATGGGGGTGGCTGGTGCCTGGCCAACCTACTACCTACAAGAAATAGTAATACACTACTCACTGAATGCAGGTACAGTATACTAATCAGACACAGTGTAAGTAACAGAGAAAACCAGAACTAAAGAATGTACAGTACTTGCATAACACTTGCCTCTGGGCCCCATGGACAAAGATGGGATGGTTCCCTCTACAATCACAGTTCACTGCTAAACTTAACCACAATGTACTCATCCAAGTAGACTAGCAGTAAGGTTGCCACTTGTAAATACTTACCAGATTCAAAGGATGTCTAGCTGCCACTAAGTATTGAGGAAAACTTAAAACAAGGATTTGCTGGTTTAATACGAAACGAAGTAAGATTAACCTACACCAAATGATTAGTCATATAATTTACAGAAAAAATAAATTATAACTATATATTGTAGATATAGTCAGAGGTAATCGATGCTAGATGGTGTAGAGAGCAATGATCCACAGTGGTTAATACAGTAGTCCAAAGAGTAGAGGATAATAGCACCATATGGCATCTACTGAGTCTGTTTATATTCTTTGGAAACTATGACCAATGCCTACTTCCTATAATTATTACCAGTTATTGGCATTCTATGCAGTATTGGACATGTGAGTGCAATTGTAAACCTGACAGCTGTACACACTACAGTAAATAATCCCCAAAGTCCCATAAGTCTGGAAATATCTTGGTCTCAGTTGCAAAAGTTAAGCTAACTAGTTCTTTATTTTTATTGTAAAAAAAAAAAATAAATAAATTACAGTAGCTGGGGGACTGTAGTCTTGCATCTTTGGTCTCACATACCAGTTTCTTTCAGATTGGCGATGCTCGTATGATGGTAATCAGCTCATCACCAAGTGAAGATCATTCTTATACCTCTGTGGATGGTGAAGAGGAGGAATATCCTATTTCTTTGCCACCACCACCACCACCTCCAAGTCAGGCCACACCTACTACCTCCCTGGCCTCGCATTGCCATCCCTCACCTTCTAAAAAAGCTCATCACTCGCCAACTTCCAGCATTGATGAGGCTTTCTCTGATGACTCCTATGATAGTGATGTGGGAAGGTAAGTTGTGCATAATGGCTTAAAAAGTATAATTAATTATGTTTAGTTTGTGTAGCAGTATTTCCCCAATGTCTTGACCCGTACATGAGTACAGAATTCCACAAAGTAAAACTTACTTTTTTTTTTTTTTGTGGACTTCACAGTTATATACTGTAACAGCAAAAACAAAGAGTATTCACAATTATATAATGAAGAAGTCACTTTACCTGAAAAGATATAAAAGTTATTATTACACATGGTATAAAATAATTATGAAATAAGGATCTACCGTACATAAAACACTGGAATAATTCATACGCCGTTTACTATACTGTAATATACATAGCGCAGTTATTTGCGGGATGTTTTTATCCAAAATTATCAAATATTGGTAAGAAACTGAAATTGGCAGATATTTTTCTGTTTGCTATGATTTTCTATGGGACGATTTGAATAGTAAGTCAAAATAAATTTTTGATGTAATTTTTTTTATGTACAAATGCCCCCTGTGGCCACGGGGGCATAAAAACAATTAGAATAGCGCCAACGTATCCCAGCGTGTCGTAAGAGGAGACTAAAGGGGACAGGACGAGCGGGCTGGGAACCCCCTCTCCTGTATTATAATCCTGTGAGACATCAAAGAGGTGGAGCTAGGGGGAGAGTGACTGCTCCCCGCACTCTAGTTTTGGGGTGTTTGAATGTGCGTGGATGTAGTACGATAGAGAGTAATTGGAAGTATGTTTAGGAATAGAAGGATAGATATATTGGCTTTGTGTGAGACAAAGATAAAAGGGAAAAGTGAAGTGATGTTTGGTGAAATGTCAGGTAGAGTGTCTGGGATTGAAAGGGGAAGAGCAAGAGAAGGTGTGGTTTTATTGCTGAGTGAATAGATGACAGGTAAAGTAGTGGAGTGGAAGGAGATATCATCTAGGTTAATGTGGGTAAGGGTTAGGTTGGGTAGGGAATGTTGGGCTTTTGTCTGTGCGTATGGGCCCGGTTGTGAGAAAAGTGAAGATTTAACTAGGTGTGTAGAAGGACTAGGTAGAAGGAATTATGTAGTTGTCATGGGTGACTTAAATGCTAGAGTTGGCAGTGGAGAGGTAGAAGGTGTCATTGGGAAGTATGGCGTACCAGGTGAAAATGAGAGTGGTAAGAGACTGGTAGATATGGGTGTTGAACAAGAGATGGTGATAAGTTCTAGCTTTTTCAAAAAGAAAGATAAAAACAAGTATACATGGGTAAGAGTGGCAAATGGAAGAGTGGTAGAAAGGGCATTAATGGATTATGTGTTAAGAACTAAAAGAGTGTTTGGAAGATTGAAAGACGTGCACGCGTTTAGGGGTATGGCTAACGGTATGTCTGATCATTTATTGGTGGAAGGAAAATTAGTTGTAACAAAAGAGTGGGAGAATAGAGTAGGTGGATGTAAAAGGGAGCTATTGAGGGTGGAAGAGCTAATAAAACCAGGGGTAAAAAGTAAATATCAAGAAAGGTTGAAAATGGCATATGACAAAGTGAAAGTAAGAGAAACTGGTAATTTAGAGGAGGAGTGGAAGTTAGTAAAAGAAAATTTTGTTGGGATTGTAAGTGATGTGTGTGGCAAGAAGTTTGTTGGAGGCAGCATGAGGAAGGGCAGTGAATGGTGGAATGAAGGAGTGAAGGTAAAAGTGGAAGAGAAAAAGAGGGCTTTTGAAGAATGGCTGCAGAGAATAGTGTAGAGAAGTATGAAAGATATAGAGAGAAAAATGTGGAAGTAAAGCGCAAGGTAAGCGAGACAAAGAGGGCAGCTGACCTGAGGTGGGGTCAGGGATTGGGTCATTCATATGAAGAGAATAAGAAGTTTTGGAAAGAAGTGAAGAGTATCCAATTAAAGGACAAAGGTTTGTGTCTATGTAGGGACTAATCTCAAATTTTAAAAATAACTTGTATTTATCCTAAGTACGGTGTATACAAACCCGAGCCCTTCAATTTCCCAGCTCGCAATTCCGAGGTGAAGGTGAAATTGGCTACTTAGTGAGCCGGCATTGTAGGGCTTCCCAACCACCCTCCAGTAACTACCAACACCTCGTTGTTAAATTATAACACCCGCGTTTCCAGCTGTGCTGAATAATCTTATTAAAGGACTGGTTTGTATAGTTAGGAAAAATACAAATGTTTTTAAAATTTGTTTAATGTTCTGGATTTTGTCTTGTGATATAACATAAATATGGGAGCCCTTTCTCATCTGATATTAAGTGATAGTGAAAGGGAATCCTATTCAGTATTAAGTCATATCGACAAAATTTTTGCTTTATTGGTAAGGTAACTCATGTAATTTTTTCTTATTTAAGGAGTGAATTTATGACTTTTTTAGGTTGAAAAAATGGGAAAAATTTACATTTTAAATTTCTTTATTTGGTACTGCCCTAATAGCCAAGATTGTATAGCTGGCTATTGTTGATTGAAAACTTTCCAATTCTTAAGTATGGTGATAATTTCATTGATGTTTAGATTAACTTCAGGTATGGCTAAATAAACTTTTATTTAGAAGGTGGGCTGTGGCATCCAAGCAGTGCCAACCAAACTTGGCTGAATCCCTTATCATGCTGGGAGGAACGAAGAGAATTTTTTTTTTTTTTTTTTTCTCTCCCAAAAATGGGGGCAAGTGCCATGGTAGATAGATATAGACAATACACACTTGTTACTCATAAAATCAATGGAAGTTTCATAAGATCCAATTTATTTATCTTGTATTTTTTCTCCACAGTGAAGCATCCCAAGCAGAGATGCGACAACTGGTTGAAGGTGCAGATGCATTGCTTAATTTGGCTGCAGTTGCAACTTCACTTGCTTCAAAGCATAAACTCGAAGGGAACTCAACATCGTACTCGAATCACCACCACCACCACCATCATCATCATCCAGATTCTGTAAATCAAAACACACAAATGAAGGTTGCATCATTTCGTCATCAGAAGCTGCATATCTTAAAATCGCCAAAATCTTCTAAAATGTTGCCTGACAAAACCAAGAATACTTTAGAGATTCTCACCAATAACAATACCATTGTTAATAACAACAACAAAATTCTTAAAGTTAAGAGGTTTGGAGGTTCCCAGTTGCACGGAGCAGTAAAGCATTTGCCAGCATCACGGTAGGAAAAGTCACAAGTAGCAAAGAAAACCCTCTCTTTCCTTCGAGGAAGGAACCCTATATCTAGAACGAAAAATGATACTAATAATTAGGTATCTTTTGTGTAATAGACTGGGTATTACCGAGGACTTTTAAGGAAATGAAAAATATAAATACATTTTAGTTTTTGTTGGAGTAGCTGTTTTGAAGAGGAAGTTTCAAGAAACACTTACATTGTAAATTGTTAATGTTGTAGATATTCTTCTCTTTGTTATTTGCTATATCTTGTTTCCTTTACAATTTGTTGGTCTTAAAAGCTGTTGGTGTGCGGATTTCTTCAGTGCTCATTTCATCCAGTAGTTTAGAAGTTAGAACGTTTTTACCAAGTACTTACAGTCTTCTGACTTAGCTGTTTGTGTTATGAGCCTGATTTTCTATAAAATATATATATATGTGTGTGCTGTATCTTGCTTTCAGAGCAAAATACATTTTGTTAATTCTTGGCATTGAAAGTTTAGATAGCAATAATTTATGTTTTACTGTTTATATAAACACACAAGAATCACTTGCACTAGTCTATTCTGATTTCCCTCTGAGTAGGATGGAAATAACTTTGCATATGCAATAATAGGGCTTGTGTATGCATCAAATGCATTATGAAAAAGCAATACTGTTTTTACATTACTATGTGTTATTTTATAAATTGTTTAGATAATCTTCACATAAGTCTAATATTGTACATAATCTTTGATAGGCTTTATTAGTTTGTACATAAGGTGTAAAATGAGATTGATTATATTGTATATGTTCTCCAGATTATATAGAGTAATATAACTACTTTGCCTGATGATTTTCATGAGGTTGATGTACAAAGAAAGCGACTATTGTTGAATGCATTTGTTGTTTGTAAAGATAGGTTTTTGGCAAATTTGGTTTCCATTAGTTTCTTTTGTCATTACTTTCATGCCTTTTTGGGATGGTAAAGAAAGTTATCAGGAAATAACTTTCAGCCAACTTTAGTGAAAGTTGTTGAAAAAGTTATTATAGAAACACTTTTGCAGGTTTTATCTTTCTAGCAATCGGTGATCTATGCCACACACACACACAGGTAAATGAAAAATTATGGAAATTTAAATCAGTTTATATAGCAAAATATGAAAGCACATTTTGTACAATTGCAAGTGTAGTCATTGTAATAGAATTTAACACTACAGTAATGTGCCATTATCCACAGGTTTAAAGGTTAGGAGACCACATGCATGATGACAACGCTTACTATACTGTATAAACCCTATAATGTGTTTGTGTAAAAAAAAAAAATGCACACTGCTAATTGAAAAAATTAATAAGGAAAATTATTTCACAGTTATAATAATGATCTTGATAAAAATATCATGTAAAGACAATATATATCTATTAATTCTCTCACTCTTTTAACCATAGATCAGCGGATAATGGGACATGACTGTACTTTATTGACTGTAAATAAAATCAGCAGTGGCACATGATTAATACCATTTTATTTTTATACATAGGTATGTATATATTATATTTTAGACTAGTAATGAATGAGGGCTATAGTATCCTTTTTACTATTGTCCTTTGTAGCAGAAGAAACATTGTATCATCAATACTCTTTATACCAGAGGTTTCTCTGTTAATTGCTATGGAAGCATTGAATGAAACCTCTTTACTTAGATGAAATGTCTCATGTATTTTGTTGCAGACTTCCAAAGAAGATTCGACTATTAGAGATTTTTTGTCGCATTTGTTGTGTGCCCCACACCACAAGTTATTGGAAGGGCTAAATCAGTGACAATCTCATGAAGAAATCAGGCTAGGTAGTTTTCTGTTAAATCCACCTGTGTCTTCCTTATGAAAAATGTCAAAGTTATAATACTTAAGTATTTTCTATGTTTAGTTCTTCCAATTGGAACTATATTCACATCTCTTAATACAGGTATTTAAAAATTCAAATTGACTAGAAAAACAAATCCTTGTGAACTTTTGATGTACTCTTGTGAACATTAAAAGGAATATCCAAGGGAATATTTAGTAACTTCAAAAGGAAGGAAAATTACTAACTCATTGATGAAGATATTTGTGGTATATGAACCTCTTGGAGTACGGTTGGGTCCAGTATAAAGAATTTTTCTTTGTATAATTGTGCCAAAACTGCAGAAAAAATGCTGGGTTCCAGAAGCACATGAATCAGTTGTGCCAAATAAGGGTGACAAATATAGGAATGCCGTAGTTGGCACTAGCAGTTTTCTCAACCTATCATATGTAGATTTAGCCTTACTTGTGGAACATAGTGTAGCCTTTTTTCTCTAGAATTTTATGGAGTAAATTTTGTTTAAATATTCTTTCTTCCAGTTTATGTACATGTGGAATTTGAGCAAGTTAATGTTGCAAATGGCTTTAATTCTATTTGAGAAAAAATCTAATGGATATGGCACAATCAGAGTCTAGTATTGTAACTCGATGACCTAATTAAACATTTAATGATGCTACTAAACTAATATTCTTTGATCAATTGCCTATTCACAAAGCTAGAACCCGCAATTGCTTCAGTAATTATATTTTCTAGATATATTTTTACAATGTTACATCTATGCAAGTTGAAAACATTTTTTATTTATCCATATTAGGAGGATTTTATGCTCCTGTTTTAATGTTGGGTAAATGCTGATGCTTTTTTGTAATAATTCTTAGGCATTTTATGCAGTAACTTGCTCAAAGCCAGCATTTTAAACTGGCATTTGATATTCAAATGGAAAGTATATTTTGATGCTGGTGTAATTAAAAGCTATGCCAGTATTCTATTGCATTTTTAAAAAACTTCCTATTGTGACTGTGAAAACAAGCCGGAAAATTTTTACGAACTTTACAGCAATTGAAAAAAAAAAAAAATCGGTCTGATTAACACATCAAGGGCTGTAAGTTTTCCTTCAAATGAACTGGTTGCAGAATGTAGTTCTATTAAACTGCATAATGTGTATTTATACATACATGTAGCATTACTGAAGAATCACAAAGATTCATAATTTCCTTTATTTTTTAAAGGATGTCAAGACCGACCTTTATGCAATTCTATTGATACGCATTTGTGACATCAACGGGTTCGTAGTGTAACCAGGATAACGCGATAATTGTCATGATTATTTTTGTCTATTTATTCAGATTCATTCATATTGTTTTTTGGTTGACTATGGTACCTGTTTACCACACAAATGCTGTAGCTATCAGAATGAGAACTATGGAAATAACTATGCAAAATCAAGAAAACACTTTTAAATAGCTACTTAGTCTAAATTGTATTGTGTGACTTGCCCTTGCCTCATATATGATTAATTTTAATCTTATGATTCTACAGATATATAGTGGATAGTATTCTTATTGGGGTAATGTAATGTGCTTGGTCTCTGAGCAGATTGTGATGGTTTTGATGGAATTTCTCAAAATGGGGTCATGGTACTGTTAAGTAAAAATATTTTACAAAGCCAGCTATGGACACGTTCATTCAGTGTAGGCACTACTGAGATTATTAAGGATATTTGGTATGGTGTCTCAAAAGCTTTACTTTAATGACAAAACTGGCTCATTGCTTTAAAAATTTGTTTCTGTTCTCCAATTTCTGTATGATTTAATTTTTTTTTTTTATTTGCATTACAATTGAAGAATTCCTAGTGCAGAATTTTAATTAAATCAAATGTATGCATTACAAAGTTTTAAAAGTAAATTGCAACTAACTGTGCCTTAGTAACAATACTGCTCTTTCTGCCTCAAAAATGTCAAGGGGGCATGTGTGCACATAATACTTCTCGTTCCTTTGTAATTGCATTTGTCTTTTATGATACTGCCTTTTCAATATATTGGCATTCATGGTAGTGGTCAAATGCCTATCAGTATTTCTTTGTGGTTATTGATAATTTGACATTAAAATTGTAAATTTGTACATTTGACATTGCTCATTATGAAAGTAAGCTATTAACATATTTTATACATGTTCTCAGGAGCTTTAAGCCATTCTTGCATTATTCTGTGAAACATTTCTTGTAATAGTTTGATACTTACACAAACGATATTCCTACTATGCAGTTATGCTATATTTTGCAGACAAATCAAATTAAAGGCATCTAGATGCATGTAAAAGAAAGCAGTGTAAAAAGGTTATATTTTTGGTATTTCTGTGTAATATGTTGTAATGCTGCATCACAGTATTTTGTATTTTTGAAGATTATTGTAAAAGACACTGCAACAAAAATATTGTAAGGCATGTTTTTATGTACATATATTACATATACATTATGCATATAATAATGAATTTTCATACCCTTAACAATTAATCATTCTTAAGGCTTATGTTATTCATACAATAATTCAAAATTTGGCAGTTGAATACGTTGTCAACCATTACCGCAATCGGATATCTTTAACTGAAAAATTCTAAATGGGCTCATTGTCTCAGTGCTCAATTCTTAAGCCCGTACCATACTGTTGGAAGCTTTAAGAGTCCAAGTACCACTGTTATTTGGAAGACTGCTGTTGAGAAGGAGGGTTATGGGCAGTAGGAGGAGAAGCCTGCCTCGGGGTCAAAGGATGGATTGACGACTGACCTTCCCACACGATTCTCGCACCTTGAGAGAACTACGAGGAGTACTGCAAGGTGTATAACAGGTGGTACTGGGGCTGGTCTGGAGACCACCTGCTGAACTGCCTTAACTAACTTAAGAAAACATGGGGTCGGCGTCCTTCATGAACAAAGGGATGCCCGTTGCGGAGCTGCAAGTGAGTGTGCTCATGTTCCTAAGTACCCAGAAAAAGGGTGTGCACGACCTAATGTCAAGTCATGTGCTAACAAGTGAGATCTGGTTGCCTAAGGGATAAGTGCGCGCTACAAAGGTATGCCATTTAGGTGTGCTCTTGCGAATTACTGAAGTACTGTAGTGTGAACAGGTGATAACGGGTGAGCTATCAAAGTAGTGCAAACTATCAAGCGTGCCTGTGCTACCATAATAGGGTGAGCAGGTGATAGTTGGCGTGCTATCTTGGTAGTTTGCACCTGTGAATGCTAGTGCTGCTGTAGCATAGCGAGATGGGGAGTGCTACAAACTTGCTATGAGTTCACAAGTACACAACTGAGGCCATCAGTGTGAGGAGTTCACCCACTGAACTCAGTAATGCCTAGTGGTTGGATGCGCAACACTTGCCAAACTAGGGTCTGTGCAACCATGCGCGAGGTAAAGCACCATCACTCACCAGCACTCCAGCAGGAGATTGGCGAGTAGCCTTGTGCGCTTGTATGGTGGCGAGTAAGGCTGAGATGGTTTGCCTGAGTGCTGATGCACAGCAAGAAAAGCACGTTCTTTATTGTGAGGGGATGAAGCCTGAGGCGTAGTTCCCGAAGATCCTGGCCTCACAACCGTGAAGGGCAGGAACTGAAAGCGGCCTCTGTACCCCATTATCATCTTGCGCCGAAGAGTTGGAACGAGGCATTGATGAATAGTGCACTTGTTTCCTAAATCCTGGGGGCCAACAACTTGGGTGAGGAGGGCCTTGCTCACGGGCAAGAGAGATACTCAACACCAGGCGGGAAGCGAAGCTCAATGGTTCATACACTGAGGGACCTCAGTACTCTTGAGCTAGCTCCGGCTGAGACACGCCGCATGATCAGCGAGTTTAGAAAACTGACCTAAGTCAGCTTTTGGGTTCACCTCCAGAGGATTCCCTGGCTGGTAACTCAGAGGAGTACTAGTCTGCGACTGCTCTCATTCGTACGCCAAGCTGCATGAATGAAGGGTGAATGACCTGTTGCGGGTCACCCACTGCAGTCCCGAGGAAGACCACAGTCAACCCCTGGGGAGGCAGGTGTGCGCTCACTCTGTGCCCTTAAGTATAGCACTTCCAAGAGCCGTTCCTTAGAGGGGGGACATGTAACACAAGGAAGGCCAAAGTTGATGCTAATGGAGAGACTCCCCTAAGGACGATGGTGGCGCCGCTTTGCTAAGGGACGTGACGGGATTTTTTTTTTTTTTTGCCTTTGATGAAGACCCTGAAGATGTAAAATCCCTTTTGGAATACTTCCATTGCCAACCAAACCGCACCCACTGGGAGCATGGCCACTCCTGACACTCATTACAAGGAGACTCCTGCAAGCAAGAGTGGCTTCTGTACGCAGGACAAAGGGCATGAGGATCAGTCTCCAAGGCCAACATGGTGCCGCAATGTGACCTTCCACTCCAGAACTAACCCACATGGTAGCAATCCTCAAAGATCACATGCACTACTGAAAAAGGATAGGATTCAAAGTAATCGCCAGTTTATTATTTAGGTTAAGAAAAAGTGATGTCATATCACCAATGTGTGTGCGAGTAGGGTGGCTGGTTTATCCCCAGTTAACTGGTGGCAGGCGGTTAAACCTCGTTAAAAATTTTATGGCTAGTTTCAGCTTTCGCGTTAGTATATATTTATAGTAAAGAGCGAAATGGTTTGTATTAGGTGTTGGAACAACTGTATTTTTCTTAACCATAAAAACCTGAGCTCTTTACTATGGATATATTGTTCTGGCTTACTGGAAAATGAGCCATAAACTTTAAACATGAGGTAAACAACCTCCCACTAAGTTAGCAGGGGGGAGACCAACCACCTCACAAACACACTCCACTAGACTGCATATTCACCTTTGATGCTGGCATGACTTGTAAGAGGTAATTGGAGTTTTTGGGCTCAGCCATGTCGTCCTGGTGGACGGTCCCTTTAGGCAGCTTTCTAAGGGCTATTTGGCTACAGTGATACTCCCAGAGAATTGACCACAGGTCTCCAGAATTCTAACTCCTGGCGCGAGTATCCTTAAAATAACTCTTTAAGGATATCGCATAATATCAGGGGACATATTTCTTGGTACGACACATGGCAATCTTCACCCCGAATAGAGTTTTCGCTCTGAGGGGGAAGAGTGGCGAAATTGAAGGGTAGCCGTCATCAAGGTTACCCGGTGGATCCCCTACCCGTACGACTACGGCGAACTATTCCTTTTGTAGTAGCGAATTAAGCACGGTGTATCTCCCAACTGCTCTCGGTTTTGTAACTATTTCAACGATTATTACTATGCAATCTCCAGCATCTTCATCAAAGTTGAGTATTTAATCTTTCCTGTGTATAATTTTTGGCTCCCTTCTCACAGTTAAATTAGCATAATTTAGATGCGTTTAGTGGAGCAGAGCCTTGACCGGAGGCGGCCATTTTGGACCGCTGTTGTACGCCATAAATGCTTTATTTAGTAGTACGACGTCCCCGGTATTTAGCTTTAATGAATTCTAGCTATTTAGGCAAATTATACTAGTGAAGATAAGATTACACATGTAATATTTCCTCTTCTGTTTAAACGTTTCGATACTATACGATAGGGCCTCGGTGATGTAGCGTAGTCGAGATCCCGACTCGAGTTAGGCCAGCCTAACGCGTTTTAGTATACTTCAGTAACGTTATCCCCTTTTAACCTCTTGTGTCATTTTATCAATTCAATCGGAGATAGCACATCTCTTAGAATTACTAGCATAATTCGATACTAGTTTCTTTTAGAGATTTAAGGATAAACCCTTCCTTCCCTCTGAGTGCCGCCATTAGGCGGAAACCCTATCTTTTGTCTTGCCATAGAGTAGTGTACTCCGGGTTGGCTGAGATAGTGTTTCTGTCTATCTTCTTTGCCGGTGAGTATCCCGGCTTTGAAATACGACAGTAACTCTGAGTATTCAGTCTTGTTGTCGGCAGCTCTACTGATGGGGAGATTAGTCATTCCCATGCCGGTTTCACAGTTGCCGGCATAGGAAGCCCGGCTTCCCTTGTCCACAACCAAAAGTGGTAGTACAGTTGCCGCCACCTTCTCCCTTGTGGTCTAGAAGACATATCTTATATCCGGCAATGTCTTAGGCTGAGGAATCGCTATTCTTCTGCCGCCCAAGACGGCACCGGCTGAGGAATCGCTATTCTTCTGCCGCCCAAGACGGCACCGGCATAGGAAACTATGTTTCCTTGTTTTGCTGCCGACAGTAGGAGGCATACTTGCCACCTTCTTTCAATGCAAAATATAAGACCCTTTCCCTTCCCCTTCTGTTCTTTAGTGATGGCCTAGCCGTCACAACATCTGTAGCCGGTATTCTACAATCTCCCTGCTTGCCGGGCTGATTACGATGCCGGCCAGGCTCCTACAAAGGCGGCTAGATTGCCGCTTCAACCTTCCCCCTAACGGAAGCAAGGCTCCGGGAAAGGTTGTGCCGGCCATGACAGCTGCCGGTGGGAGACCCTATACAACTTTGAGTATTCTTCAGTCCTCTCTTGGACTGCCATCCACAAACCCTGGAACCGGCAGTGCAACCGGCAACAGATATTGTGGCTGGATGGAACCTAGAATTAATGCATTCTTTCCCCTTCCATTTGAATCCTCATTCTGGAAAGAAGGCAGTAGAGAAAGTAGTCCCTACAACCTTTATTATTGTACTAAACTATAATAATACGGTAGCCGTTCTCTCCATGCTTTCTCTCTCTCTGTCGGCTAGTGCCGTCACGTACTAGCCTAGCCGGTAGTATGCTGGCAGAACTACAGTATAAGATTATACAGTAGCCAGTATTCCTGCAGTATAGCAGACACAGCAGTTAGAAAACTTCAGTATATAATATACAGTAGTATGATTTCCAACATATTCTGTGTATCCTTTCACAATCCATTGTTGAGACCGCTAAATAATGCTGAAGTGAAGTATTCCTTCAATATTCTGATGTATCCTAGATCATCAGAACATAAATATCTTTACCCTACAGTATTAATATTTGACTTGTGGGGGAGTTAGTGCTAGTATACACTGACTCCAGCTCTATGTTCTAGAGCTATTCCACCCTATATTTCCCTAATAAGGAAATTTAAAATATTAATATTGAGGGAGGTCACACCAATTGCCTGGACAGGAAACACAGATATGTGTCTTTCCTATTTCTTTTCTAGCTTACTATCCTATGCTATAAATATAATAGTAAGATCTATTATTAATGCATGTGATTGATTTATCAGTGTGATAAATTACCCCATACTCATTTCACTCTTCCTTTCCTTACAGGAGGAGCCCAAGGTGAAGTGTGCAGTCATGTACTGCAACCACGAGTGTGCAGTCATGTACTGCAACCACAAAAGTAAGAACTTTTGTGGCCAAAACATGTGCAGGTCTCATGCCTCCTGCTCCATCCCAACTGAACCCCTGAGATACTGGGACCCGAAGGGTTGCAACGTCTGCTCGGCCGTGATGACCGAGGGTTTCAGTGATCCCAAGACGACGGAGTCGAGGGATGCTGCGAGGGACGGAAGTGGGTAAGAGGGTTCCAGAAGAACTCTCCGGGACCTTACCTACCAAGCGACACCATTAGAAGCCTTCTGTTCCCTAAGGCAACATCTGATGCAGTCATGCCTCAGGTACGGCCCGAGCCTCCCTGCATACAACTGGCGATAGAGGCCGACATCAATAAGGCTCTAGAAGGCATGGATATCCATCAGGAAAGGATGTCAGAGGTGGCCTCGAACACTGAAAAGGATCTCCTTCAAGAAGACCCTGAAGAAGAGGTGGCCCAGCCACCCGAGGAGGAAGAAGAATTCGGATCGACAGAGACGGAAGACCCTCTACTGTCTGTGACGGCATTTTAGCCTGTGCCGTCAACTTCTTCGGCCACAACCCCTCAACCAGACCCGCGGTTCCCCACGGGACAAGAGTTCATGGCGCAGATCCAGCAGATGATGGAAACTATGTGCAAGGAACAGCTAGAGATGAGAAAGGAAGTCAGGAAAGAACCGCGCAGTCGCTTCTTGCGGCTCCTACAAGAGGCCCAGAGTCTCTGACTTGCCTCAATGCTCCGAAACCAACCCCTGGAGGTATGCGGAGTTCATGCCCATGATGAATGGGAAACTCTACGTCTCGGAGAAGATGGGGGCCATACCCGTTCGACGATCTCCAATTCTGGCCAAACCTTGCGGCTTACCCGAAGTGCTTCATCGGGCTGAAGAACGAACCTGCGTCTTAAGAAGAGACGGAACCTAAGGAGGTCATGGTCTTTGACCATGACAAGGCACAGGCTCTCTTGACGAGTAGCCTGAAGAAGGCAGGATATACGAACTCCAAGGTTTCTGCGTTGAGCAAGAAGTACCCTACCTTCCTTGCTCCTTCCTCCAGAGCTTTTCCCTTCACGTCAAAAGCTCTCCACTGCGTGCTAAAGGCAGTTGATGTGGGCAAACCATGCCCTACGCTAGAAGAGTGTAGACCATTGTCTCTAGCCCTGCCTACGGGAGAGAAGGACTGGAACGAGGTCCATCTAACCTTCTCGGTCGCAAAGCTAGATGCTGATATCGCAGGACAGCAGTTCAACGAGAACCTTCCGAAGCTGTTGGACTTTCTTCTGAGAAAAGAACAGGAGATTAAAGAGAGACTAGCCACCTCTCTGTCTCTCTAGAACTGCATGGAGATGTGTGCAGGCATCTCAAGCACCCAAGACATGTACACAGTCCTAGCCAAGATGCACATGGCTACACTAGTCAAGGACATGTACGCTTTTGTGAAAGCCAGGAGGGCCTGTAGAGAGTTTGTGTTTGCCAATGCAACGGTCAAGCACGAGCCCAGGAAGTTGATCACTTCCTGCATCTGGGGCAAGTACCTCTTCCCAAAGGAAGCAGTCCAAGTGGTGGTTGCTAAAGCCGCCACGGAGAATAGGAACCTTATCCAAAAGTGGGGCATGTCTTCCAAAAGGAAATCTTCCTCTGATGCTGGTCCCCAAACCAAGAACAGGAAGACGAAGAAGCCACGAGTGCCTCATAGACCTGCGCAACATCCCACTGTTACCATGACCACAGTGCCCCAAATGGTTGCCCAGCCGCAAACCACTTTCCAGATGGTGCCTCAACAGTTGGTAACCCAGTCACCAGCCTTTAACCCAGGCTTTGAGAGGCACACCACTGCCTTTCGCCCAAAAGGTAGAGGATCTAGACGAGGCTCCTCAAGAAACCCCTCAAGAGGTAGAGGAGGACGTGGTCAGGGTAACAAACCCTCTGGGTCATCCAAGCAATGAGATGCTCCAGGTAGGAGGAAGACTCCTCCACTTTCGAGATTGTTGAACCTAAGATCCCTGGGCTCCTAGCCTAACCAAGAATGGACTAGGGTGCCAATGGAACAGATCTCCACCTTCCTTTCCTCAACTCTTCCAACACTCCACCCCCTTATTGGAAGAATATACCTTAGAACTCTTGAACAAAAAGGTTGTAAGGAAGGCAAAGTCCATCAAATTCCAGGGAAGGCCATTTTGTGTTCCCAAGAAGGACTCGGACAAACTCAGAGTCATTCTAGACTTGTCTCCACTCAACAAGTTCATCGAGAACAACAAGTTCCGGATGTCAACCTTACAACACATAAGGACCCTGTTACAAAAAGGGGCGTATACAGTCTCAATAGACCTAGCAGATGCCTACTGGCACCTTCCAGTCAGCCGCCCCCCTCTCCTCCTACCTAGGATTCAAGTTACAGAAGACAAAGTATGCCTTCAGAGCCATGCCCTTTGGACTAAACATAGCCCCAAGGATTTTCACGAAACTTGCGGACACAGTCGTACAACAGCTACGCTTAGAAGGCATTCAGGTAGCAGCATACCTGGACGACTGGCTGGTGTGGGCAGTATCCAAGACTGGTTGTCTGCAGGCAGCTACGAAGGTGATCCAGTTCCTGAAACATCTGGGCTTCAAGTTAAAACTACAAGAAGTCTCACCTCTCTCCAGCTCAAGTTTCAATGGTTGGTAATCCATTGGAACTTGCAGTCACACCGCTTCTCCATTCCACCGAAGAAGAGGAGAGAGATTGCGGGTTCTGTCAAGAGACTACTGAAATCCAAGAAGATTTCAAGACGCCAACAGGAAAGCGTACTGGGCTCTCTCCAGTTCACAGCAGTAACAGACCTAGAGCTAAGAGCACAACTAAAGGATGCGTCAGGAGTCTGGAGAAGATACGCATCAAACGCTCGAAGAGATCAACAGAGACCTTACTGCGATCGCTTCTGAGGCCGTGGTCGAAGGTCAAGAGCCTAACAAGGACTATTCCATTACAACCACCTCAACCGTCAGTAGTCATCCACATGGATGCCTCACCGGAAGGATGGGGAGGTCATTCCCATCAAAGGAAAGTTCAAGGGACCTGGTCACACCAGTTCAAGACCTTTCACATCAACATTCTGGAGCCCATGGCAGTCCTCCTGACATTGAAGAAACTATCCCCTCACAGATCAGCCCATGTCAAGTTGGTCTTGGACAGCGAAGTGATAGTGAAATGTCTGAACCGACAAGGCTCGAGATTGCCCTACATCAACCATGTGATGTTAGCCATCTTTTGCTTGGCAAGAAAGAAAAGATGGCACTTATCAGCAGTTCACCTACAAGCATTCCGCAATATGACAGCGGACGCTCTATCCAGGCGAAAGCCGATAGAGTAAGAATGGTCCCTAGATGCAGACTCATTCTCCTTCATCTTGGAAAAAGTCCCAGAACTGCAGATCGACCTCTTCGCAACGAGCGACAAGAAACTACCTCGATACGTAGCCCCATACGAGGACCCTCGGGCAGAAGTGGTGGACGCCATGTCCCTCGAGTGGAACAGATGGAATCATATCTATCTTTTCCCGCCAACAAATCTCCTGCTGAAGGTCCTCAACAAGCTGAGATCCTTCAAGGGGACAGCAGCAGTGGTGGCCCCCAAATGGCCCAAGAGCAATTGGTTCCCTCTAGTGATAGAACTGAGGATGAGGCTGTTTCCTCTACCAAACCCAGTTCTATCCCAACTGGTTCAGAAATCAACTGTCTACGCTTCATCATTGAGAACCCAAAACCTACATCTCATGATTTTCTCGCCTTAGCAGTCAAGAAAAGGTTTGGGATCTCAAAAGACAACATCGACTTTATAGAAAAATACAAGTCAAAGTCAACTAGAAGACAATATGAATCCTCTTGGAAAAAGTCAAAGCAAACAAGCCGACAGAAATCTCGATAGATTTCTGCCTGTCCTTCTTCATCCACCTTCACGAGCAAGGCTTGGCTTCCATCACGATAACTACGTGTAATTCAGCTTTGACTAGACCTCTTCTATACGCCTTCCAGGTGGACCTGTCGAACGAAATCTTCAATAAGATTTCGAAAGCATGCGCTAGACTTAAACCAGCAGCCCCTCCGAAACCCATATCATGGTCTTTGGACAAAGTCTTGCACTACGCTTCGAACTAGAATTATGAAGATTGCTCCCTAAAGGATCCAACACAGAAAGTGATATTCTTGTTCGCTATAGCCTCAGGGGCTAGTTAGTGAAATAGTGGCCCTATCTAGAGACGAGGGCCATATTCAGTTCACAGAAGAGGGAGAACTGAATCTTTTTCCCAATCCTACCTTTCTCGCCAAAAACGAGCTACCCGCCAAAAGGTGGGGTCCTTGGAGAATCTGCCCTCTGAAGGAAGATGTCTCTCTATGTCCAGTAGAGTGTCTTAAGGTCTATCTTCAGAGAACTTCAGATTTCAAGGGAGGACAGCTCTTCATAGGCTAAACCCCAGGATCAAACTTATCCCTGAAACAACTGAGGGCGAAGCTCACCTACTTTATTCTCAGAGCGGATCCTGACAGTACACCCATAGGTCACGATCCGAGAAAAATTGCTTCCTCGCTGAACTTCTTTCAGCATATGGACTTTGATAGACTTCGCTCATATACAGGTTGGAAATCCTCTAGAGTCTTTTTTGGGCTCAAGCCATGTCATCCTGATGGAAGGTTCCTATAGGTAGCTTTCTAAGGGATATTTGGCTACAGTGATATTCCCAGAGAATTGACCTTTAGGTCCCCAGAATTCTAACACCTGGCACGAATATCCTTAAAATTTTTCTTAAGAATATCGCATAATATCAGGGGACGTATATCTTGATACGACACATAGCAATCTTCACCCCAAATAGCATTTTCGTTTCGAGGGGGAAGAGTGGTAAAAACAGAAGGGAAGCCGTTATCAAGGTTACCCTTCCTCCCGTACTATTACGAGTCTCCAAGATGGCGCTCATTCTTATTTCTGTAGCGATTGCGCACGGTGGTGTTCCCTGTTTATCTAACGCTTTTTATCGTTATTGTGAGGAATTATTATGTAATCTCCAACTTCTTCTGTCTCTGGAAAGTTGAGTATTTATTCTTTACAGTGTATAATTTTTAGCTCCTGCTTCACAGTGAAATTAGTTTAATTTAATGTGTTATGAAGCTTAACCAGTCACCGGAGGCGCCATGGGCGCTGTCATTCGTTATGCATGTTTTATTCAGTTAGCAGAACGACATTCCCGGTTGTAATAGCATCAATAAATTATGGAAGCTATTTAGGCACAATTATACTAGTAAAGATATATATATATATGCATACAAATTCCCTCTTCCTTATGTCGATCGTATACGTTAGAGTTTCGGCGATTTAGGTAACCGAGATCTCGCCCCGCGTTAGGCTACCTAGCCTATGCGCTTAGTATACTTTCATATATTATCCCCGTTTACCCTCGTGTATCGTTTTATCAATTCAAGGGAGATAGTATATCTCCTAGAATTAGTTATATATAACTTGATACTCGTCTCCTGTGGAGATTTAAGGGTAATTCTTCCTTCCCTCTGAGTGCCACCATAGGCGACAACCCTATCTTGGTCTTGCCATAGAGTAATTCACTCCGGCTTGACTAGGTTAGTGTTTTCTGTCTCCCACTCTTGCCAGCGAGTATCCCGGCTTGGGTTTTCGACAGAACCTCAGAGTATTCAGTCTTTCTGCCGGCGGCCGAGCAGCAAGGCGAGTAGTAACTCCCCTGCTGAGTTAGAGCTGTCGGCATTGGAGGCTAAGCCTCCTTAGGCCGCACTTGAAGTGGTAGTATGATGCCGCACCTTCTACTCTATAGTCTAGAAGACTAGTCCTGTGTTGGCAGACCCTAGGCTGAAGAATAGATATTCTTCTGCTGCCTAGGGTGGCGCCGATACTGAAACAAAGTTTCACCCTTGTGTGGAAGTGGCGGCAATGCTGCCACCTTCTTCTACACTTGATACAGGACCCTTTTCCCCGCCCTCTCTGTCCTTTAGCAATAGCCTAGCTAACGCAATCCTGTGGCCGTCGTCCTACAATCTCACCGCTCGCCGGGTAGATTGTGATGCCGGCCAGGCTCCTACATAAGCAGCTGTTTGGTCACTCAGTCTTTCCCTTATAGACGCAAGGCTCCAGGAAAGGTTGTGCCGGCTGTGACGGCTGCCGGTGGGAGACACTTCTTCTGTTGAGTGTTCTTCAGTCCTCCCTTGGACTGCCATCCAAATTCCTGAAACCGGCTGCAACCGGCAACGGGTCTTGTGGCTGGCTGGAAGCTTGAATGATGCATTCTCCCCTTCCATTTACTTGTTTTGGGTTTAAATCAAACCCTCCACTGAAGTAGAGTGAACTACTTCTCGGGCGGGTCCATATCAATCAACTAACGAAACATTTTCATTATAACTTATACAATTCCTTGATTGTAGCATCTTCCAAATCATATGATTTTGTGAAAAGCAATGTCTTTAGTTTCTTCTTAAATTCAATTGCTCCCTTTAGGTCCTTCATTTCAGTAGTCTGGTGAAATTTTCTGCATCTTTTACATCGTCAATTGGAAATGGTTCATTTCCGCAGTAGGTTTTTATTACTTTCTTTATTATTCTCATATAATCACTGTGACTGAACTCTTTGAATACCCTTAGCTTACTTACACCTTTTGCTGATGTATTACTTCATTCTGTTGTGCCGATATTGCGAAAACTGAAGCAGATTTGATTTATTTTTTCTTCAAAATAATCAATAAAATCATTTGCTAGGCATTTAGGATCGTTAGTTATGTCAGGCAATACTATTTCTGTCTTTAGACCTAATAGTTTCTTTAGGTTCTTATGTATTTTCCGTGGGTCATTTTCATTGCACACTTTTTTATAATAGGCCTTTTTTTAACTAAGATAAGGTAATTGTAGCGATTTCTAGCTGATTTGTAATGTTGCCAGTGTTCATTATTTTTATTTCTTTTCCATTTATCCTCCCTTTTTCTTTTTCTTTTCTTTTCTTCATGTAATTCTTTATCAATCCAATTCGATTTTTCTTTAATTGTGATTATTTTTGTTTTTTTCCGGGAACTTATTATTATAATTAGTTGCAAGTATTGTTTTACTTCTATCAGTAATGCAGTTTACACAAGATTGTCTCTCTACTAGGGTGTGCTTCTCTTCACAGTTACAGACTGGTGTTATCCCTTTTATATCCTCTAGGCTTTGTTCAATGAACTCTTTTGAATCAAAGTTGGTCTTAATTCTGTATGTGATTTCCTTCTGTATTGCATTACTCTTTCTAACATCTATTTCAAAAGACATTAACGTATGCATTGGGGATATAGAGCAGTCAGGTTCAATCTCCATATTTAGTATGATGTTGTTGTTTTTATTTACTATAACTAGATCTAGTATATGATTAGACTGAGCTGTTGGTTCAGACACTATGTTTTCAAGGTTGTGGTTGTCAATCAATTCTCTAAATTCATTGACATATGGGTCTACTCTGTTATCAAGATTGATTGATTGATTGATTTAAAGTTTTCAGGCATCCTGACATCTAAGGTCATTGACGCCGGTAACATTTAATTTATGTATACAAAAATAAAAAATAAAATAAAATAAAAAATAAAAGAGTATTCAATTAAAATCATAAAAGTTAAATAGTTTTCAGAAGACCTGCTTCTGAAATAAATCTAAAAATGCCACTTGCATAGGAAACATCATTTCCAAGAATCTTGGCAAGGATGAACCTGCCACCCTCACCTTGAGCCTCAAACAAATATCTATTCCTTAAGTTGTTATAATTGGGGCATTCGGTCAACAAATGCCTCACTGTTAGAGGTACTAAACAGTCGTCACAATATGGTTGGTGTTGGCCCTTCAGCAGAAACTCGTGTGTCAACCGAGTGTGACCAATACGGAGACGACAAAGAGACATCTCCCATTTTCGGGGCATCATATTATACCTCCAAGGAGATATGACATTTGTTACCTCTCGCATTTTATTCCCATCTAGGCTATCCCATTGCTGTTGCCATTTATTGCAAACCAATTTCTTGATGTCAGGTAAGAAATCATTACAGGGAATGGGATACCTTCTTGGCAGCAACTCGGATGCAGCCTTCTTAGCCAGTGAATCTGCCTTCTCATTCCCAGACACACCTACATGTGCTGGAACCCAACAAAATTGAACTGTTATACCTCTCCGTCCAATAATAAAAAGCCATTCTAAAATCTTTAAAACTAGAGGGTTATTAGAATTAAAAACTTCTATAGCTTGAAGGACACTCCTTGCATCACTAAAAATTGTAAAATTACCCTCCTTCTCCAACGCTATTTTCTCAATAGCGGTTAATATGCCATACAGTTCGGCAGTAAATATGGAAGCGGTCAGAGGAAGTGCACCTCTACAATTAAAACCATTACTATGTACTCCAAATCCAACGCCAGCATCAGATTTGGAGCCATCAGTATAGATAAAAGTTGATCCTCTATGTTCTTTAACATGTTCATTAAAAAAGGACCTGGCTTCTAGGTCTGACATATTCTTCTTATCTCCAATAAAATATTTACAAAAAGATATCTCTGGTAACTTCCATGGAGGCGCTGATGATACCTTGAATGGAAGTACCTTACTTCTAATTATATCCGGACTGTTTAATAATCGTTTCACCCGAAAGCCATAAGGTTGAGGAGATTTTAGGTGCAACTCAAAGTATGATGCGTGTCTTACAAGGCTTGCAGTCTGAAAGGCTAGAGAGTTAGGGAGTCTTTGCAATCTAAACCAATACCGAATAATGAAAGACATTCGATAAAGGTCTAGAGGTAACTCTCCAGCATCAACAAGGAGACTTTGGATAGGCGAGGTTTTAAAAGCTCCTGTAGACAATCTAATACCTGCATGATGTATCGAGTCTAATATTTTTAACCGGCTTGGGGTGGCTGAAGAATATATTTCACATCCATAACTAATTTTGGAAAAAATCAAGGCCTTGTATAATTTTAAAATAGTATTGCGGTCTGCCCCCCATGATGTATGGGACAATACTTTTAAGATATTCAGAGCTTCAACACATTTAGCTTTTAACGCTTTTAAGTGAGAAACCCATGTAAGCCTGCAATCAAATATCAAACCTAAGAATTTAGCTTCTCTTGCACATGGTATCCGTTGACCTTTAATGTATATATCTGGGTCTGGATGTACTCCCCGGATACGACAAAAATGGACAATGGTATTTTTACTTGTCGAGAACTTAAATCCATTCATGTCAGCCCACTGGATAATTTTATCAATAAAGAGTTGGATTTTTCTCTCAACCATTGCCATTCTAGTGCCAGCAAATGATATTGAGAGATCATCCACAAATAATGTTGAGAGAACATCCCGGGGAATGACTGAGGATATCCCATTAATTGCTAGTGCAAACAGGGTTACACTCAGCACACTCCCCTGAGGAACTCCTCCTTCCTGACACTTACTCTCTGATAGAGTTTCCCCCACTCTCACTTGAAAAACTCTATGCGAAAGAAATGACTGAATAAATAGTGGTAGTTCTCCTTTTAATCCTAGTTCATGAATTATTTAAGTATACCATATCTCCATGTGGTATCATATGCCTTTTCAAGGTCGAAAAAAACTGTCACATGGTGCTGTTTGGAAGCAAAGGCTTCACAAATAGAGGACTCAAGTCTTATTAACACATCAGTTGTTGAGTGCATTTTTCTGAATCCACATTGAATCGGTGATAAAATACCCTTCTTTTCAAGGTACCACATCAACCTTACATTGACCATCTTCTCCCTGATTTTATATAAACACGAAGTCAATGCAATAGGTCGATAGCTTGCTGCTAAAAACTTGTCCTTACCGGGTTTTAAAAAGGCTAAAATAATGGCTAGTTCCCAAACACTTGGGTAACTATGATCATGCCATATTCTATTAATAATACTTAAAATAAATAACTTTGTATTAAAATGTACATGTTTAACCATTGCATATGGAATTCCATCGGGTCCAGGAGCTGTATCGTTGCAAGTAGCGAGTGCGGAATCAAGTTCTCTTTCAGTAAAAGGAGAATTATACGATTCTTCCCTTCCTGTTGCAAAATTTAAAATTTTCTTTTCTTCAATGCTCCTGTACTGGTGACCAGGAGCTGCTACACTCTTGCATGATACATTTGAAAAATGGTCAGCCAGGGCATTGCTAACTTCATTTCCTTCAGTCACAAACTGACCATTCACTTTCAACACTGGTGGTGGGTTCGGGGTAAATTTGCCTGCAATTTTTTTTATTTTCCTCCATACAGAAGATGGTGGTGTTCTACTATTAATGGAGGAAACAAAAGCCACCCAAGATTGGCGTCTAGCTTCTTTCATGGCACGACGGAACTGTGCTCTACACTTTTTGTATGATATCAAATTTTCATCCGTATGGCGTCTGCGCAATCTAGTCAGGGATTTTCTGGTGGCTCTGTGTAAGGCTGTTAATTCTGAGGACCACCACGGGACTGGTCGTCTTTTGAATAGTCCTGTGGTTTTGGGAATCGAATTGATTCCTGCTGTATGAAGAGTTCCATTCAGTAGGTCTATGGCATCATCAATACTTTCAAACTGTTCTGCTCTCCCTTCGATTTCACTTAGCTCAGAAAATTTAACCCAGTCTGCCTTGTCTAGATTCCAACGTGGCGATCTTTGCAAAGGCGGACCCTTGTTGGTGTTTATAATGATTGGTGCATGATCACTAGTATGCCAATCATCTAATGTCCTCCAATCAAAATCAAGAAGGCAGTTAGAGCTTGCAATTGAAAGGTCAATGCATGACAAGGTACCTGTCTGAACATGGAAGTGCGTGGGCTCTCCTGTATTAAGGAGCCCCACATCCTCATTCTCCACAATTGATGAGATAATATTGCCCCTTGTGTTGGCCAAAACATCACCCCATAAAGGATGTCTACCATTCATATCTCCCAGTAAGAGAAAAGGTTGAGGGAGTTGTTGAATGACTTCTGCTAGATCATCATATAAAATATTATCATTTGGATGTAAGTACAGAGAGCATATTGTATATTTTCTCCCTATATCAATTTGTACAACAACTGCCTGCAAGGGTTGTACGTATAGACATAGGTATTTGGGGAACATCTCGACGAATGTACATGAGACTTCCGCCATGGCTCCCTGCTTGTTGATTATATGGTGTTCTATAACTAACATACTCTCGAGGACTAGGAGTGTTAGAATCAAGCATACTTTCCTGTAGACATACAATTATGGGGGAATGCTCATGAATTAGGAGCTTAAGTTCTTCATATTTCGCCCTCAAACCCTGACAGTTCCATTGCAAAATGGAGGAGAAAACTATGGATTATTTCTGGAAGACATCTTGGATGAGGTCTTCCCATTAGCAGTTTTTAATCTAACATTATTACCTGTAGGTTTCTTCAGAGGTGGTCTTGTTATGTTGGGTTTTACATTTGTGTTTTTCTTTGTATCCTTTTTATCTATTTGTTGAGGTATCCTTTTTATCTATTTGTTGAGGTGGATGGTGGACCTCAACTTGAATTTCTGATTTATTCAGTTTATCTTCTGGTTCATTAGAAACATCAACAGACAAAACATCAAATTTATTTGATGTCATAACCTTAACGTTTCTAATGGAGGGTGGAGAGAGAGATGGAGGTCTCTCTCTTTTACGATTAATAGATGGTGGGATTTGAGGTTTTTGCACCTTTCCCACAACAGGTGCATCAGGTAAGTTAGTCTTAAGTGGAACCTCCATCAGATCAGGCAAGGACATGGCCTGAGAGAGGTTTGTATTATTTTTTGTAATGGCGGCTGAAGGCTGTACAGCAATGGGCAATGACCTAGTGTTAATACACCGTGGTAAAGCCTCAGGAGGTAATATGGTTACCTCGTTATTTGACATTTTGTCAGATAGTATACTTTTTTTTGAGTTATTGGCAGTGCTAGGTTGGTTTGATTTTAATGCCTTAGCATATGTATTTGATTTATTTAATAGTCTTTTGGCATGGGTCACACTTATATGTTCTAAGTTTGATTTGTTGAGGGCAGCTTCCTCCAACTTATATAGCTCGCAGCTCTTGTCTGTGGATTTGTGATTCGAGCTGCAATTTAAACACCTGGCTCCAAGTGCACACTCTCCATGGTAAGATTTGGAGCAAATACCACACATCTTCTCATTTTTGCAAACTTTGGACGGGTGCCCAAATTTAAAACAATTAAAGCATTGCAATGGCTTCTGCTTGAAGGGTCTTACTTTAATCCTTTCGTTCTCGATAATAATATGAAAAGGTACATCAGCATCCTGGAACGTAAGGATTATCATTGATGTACCTGGGACTTTATGAACTTTCCATACATTTAATGGACACATGGCCAGTATCTCCTCCTCTGTAAAATCATATAGATCTCTGTTAAAAACTACGCCCCTTCCATAGCTAAAATTTAGGTGGGGTTTGACATCTAACTTAATGTCATCATTACTTATTTTCATATTGGACAATATTACCAACTGTGTACTGGATTTGGCATGGATAAGGAAACTATTTTTTCCGAAACGAGATATATCGCCTGGTGCAATAGTTCCTACTTTTTTCTGAATTAATTTGCATATTTTAAAATAATTCCCTGTAACCCCCTTTGATTCAGCTATAAGCCACATCGGTGGTTTTGGATTTCTCTGGGAGGGCATAACTAAATCTGCGTCTTTTTCCAACCAATCGGCAGGCCTGTACACATCCAAATCTTTTGGTACCTTAACGCAGAGAGCAGCCGCGACATTGAAGTTATTAATTTTAATATTATTCAAGTTACTTATTGCACTAAATGCTTCGTCATAACTACTATAAGATATCCAAGAATCCCAAGTTTCAGCTTCAAGTTTCATCCTTATTTCTTTTATGCATCCATAGCATTCAAATGCTTTACATAGATCATCATAATTTGTCTCTATTGAAATTTGTGTAACATGAAGGATTCGAAGTTTCCTCGTGTTACCCAAATTACTCGATTTTGAAATATCAGTAGAATGGTCCTTTCCCGTTCCGAGGTCATCAACAGAGCTTTCCCTTATCACATTAGCAGAGGTCGTCAACAGTGCCGGGGGAGAGTCAGCGTATCCAGGGGATGGGGGTTCGTTCCTTAAAGAATCCATTAGACGAGAGAGAGAGAGAGAAAGGTTAGTTTGATGTACCTGCTCGAGAATGTTAGGCAATCACACGTCGGAAAGGAAATTTGCACTCTCCACTATTGGCACAATGAGAGTATACTTCCCAGATGGTCCACTCCATACCCTACCCGAAGGATAGCATCAAAACAGATATAGAGGCACAGGTGTAAGCTGAACCCGCCTGTTAAGACTGAGACCAAGAAATTATGGAATCATCCTCCCCATATCTATAATGACGGGCTTCCGGCCAAAAGCCGAGAGTCCTACCCCAAGCATTGGACCCCCTTGGATTCCGAAGACCCAACACTTGAGAATAGTTCCGCCAAAAAGGTCCAAACCATCTTCGGGATGGCTGAAATCATCCAATACTCTCACATATAGCTTTGAATGCAAACACCTCCCAACTGTGATACCTCCTCCCACTCATCAAAGCAGGCAGCAATAAAGGATGTATGAACATCCCCGCCGGGGCTACAATGGATGTAGAAACATCCAAGCCATAGGGAAAAAAAAAAAAATAATAATAATAAATATATATGTACATAATATATACACATTATAATGAGGGAAATTTTTCTCATAGAGTTTGGAAAGCAAGACTAAAGAAAGTTTATGAAATTAGGATAAGGTCGAAGTAATATTGAGAAAAAGAAAAAGGTGAAAGAGAGAAATTTAGATTCGAACTGGGGGAGCAATTTCCCCAAGTTCGAGAACCCTCTTGCCCGTCACCAAGCTTCAGCACGGGAATGAAATGCCGTGCTGAAGCTCAATGACTTCATCAAGGCATTCTCTCATTAAGAGGGCTGTTATCAAGATGTAGGTTGAAATCACCACATATAACTATATTTCTATTGTCGTTCAATGTATCTAGTAAGTAATTAAATTCATCTAGAAACATTCTTTTGCTTTTGCTCAGTGGTCTATAGAGTATAACTATTTGTGGATTTACATTGAGATAAAATTTTAATATTCATATATTCAAATGAATTAACTATGAGATGATTTCTTGAAGTAACTTTATATGATTTCTTAATTAAGATTCCAATGCCACCACCTCTTTTGTCTTCTCTTGGTTCATGATAAAAGTTATAAGATTTAGGTGTCATTTCATTTATTTTCGATCTGTCACTCACATTCCTACTCAACCAAGTTTCAGTTAATAAGCAAATATCCACATCTTGATCACTTACGACTTCCTAAATGATATGAGTTTTATTGCCAATGGATTGTATATTTATTAGATTACATGATATTTTCTTAATCAAAGTCATGGTCAGTATTGTATCTGGCTTTTGTTATTTCTTGTTTATAAACTTCGCAGTTTAGTCTATCATAGGATTTATGTTTTGTGTCATCATAGTTCTTTCTCACACAATTTATGCATTTAACTTCAACAATACTGCAATGACCCGCTTTATGTTCTCCTGCGCACTTGGGGCATGACTGTTTATTCTTGCAATTTGCTGCACTATGCCCAAATTCCTGGATTTGTAACACTGTTAGGGCATGTAATGGTCATAAACATTACATATTCTATATGTGGTACTAAGTTTATCTCCATTTTCATAGATTGCTTTACGTATCTTAGGTGTACTTTTTATAATATAGTGTTTATGTTTATCCATTCTTGAATTCTCTTGCATTATGAGTCAGATCATCATTTTCTACAATGTGTCTTTTTAGCCACTGGTTCTTAAGCTTTAGATTTTGAATAATATCATAATCATCTTCTGGTACATTAGTAAGTTTTATCTTCGGTTTAAGTTTTCCTTTTTCAGTAACAGTGATCTTGTTTACATTACCTTGTTCCAATTCTGATTTTGCCTGCTCCAGGTTCTGTTTATCAGCAAATTTTATGATCAGGTGGCCATCTTTTGTTTCACCAGTGCTTTCACCTTGGGCTTTTATATTGGTCATAATTGTTTCCTTATTATTAACTGCTGAAACCTCATCAGTTGATTTTACAATCAATGTTTTCTTTGATTTCAGCTTTTCACACTTATCTATTATAAATATACACTTAAATAAGGCAGCCCTTCACTCCATGCTTTCTCTCTCTCTGTCAGCTAGTGCCTGGACCAGTGCCGTCAGGTACTAACCCAGCCAGCGGCATGCCGACTGGACCGGTGCCGCCAGGTACTATCCAGCCGACAACTTGCCGGCTGAACTACAGCATACAGTATAATTATACAGTAGCCAGTATATTTGCAGTATAGTATATACTGCAAATAGAAAACTATAGTATATATTATACAGTAGTTAATTTCCAACATACTCTGTGTATCCCTGCACAGTCTATTGTTGAGACCAATCCTATACTGAAGTGAATAAAGTATGAAGAAAAGGAATAATCATCGTTTATTAAACCAAAGGCTAAGTTGGAAGGATCAAGTGGTTGGACCATGGAAGATGGGGAAAAAAGAGTAAAGTTTTTAAATGGATATATCCTTTGATGCAGGTGGTACAAGTCCTGCATCATAGGATAAGGAATGGGCTAAGTTGGAAGGATGAAGTGGTTGTACCATGAGAGATGAAAAAAAGGAAGTTTTTAGAAGGATATATCCTTTGATGTAGGTGGTACAAGTCCTGCATCATAGGATAAGGAATGGGCTAAGTTGGAAGGATCAAATGATTGGACCATGGAAGATGGGGAAAAAAAAAGAAAGGTTTTTAGATGGATATATCCTTTGATGCAGGTGGTACAAGTCCTGCATCATAGGATAAGGAATGGGCTAAGTTGGAAGGATCAAGTGATTGGACCATGGAAGATGGGGGAAAAAAAAGGAAAGTTTTTAGATGGAAATATCTTTTGATGCAGGTGGTACAAGTCCTGCATCATAGGATAAGGAATGGGCTAAGTTGGAAGGATCAAGTGATTGGACCATGGAAGATGGGGGAAAAAAAAGGAAAGTTTTTAGATGGAAATATCCTTTGATGCAGGTGGTACAAGTCCTGCATCATAGGATAAGGAATGGGTTAAGTTGGAAGGATCAAGTGGTTGGACCATGGAAGATGGGGGAAAAAAAAGGAAGGTTTTTAGATGGATATATCCTTTGATGTAGGTGGTACAAGTCCTGCATCATAGGATAAGGAATGGGCTAAGTTGGAAGGATCAAGTGGTTGGACCATGGAAGATGGAGAAAAAAAAGGAAAGTTTTTAGATGGAAATATCCTTTGATGCAGGTGGTACAAGTCCTGCATCATAGGATAAGGAATGGGCTAAGTTGGAAGGATGAAGTGGTTGGAACATGAGAGATGAAAAAAATGACAAATTCGAAGATAATTTGTATTTTTCCTAACCATACAAACCTTAGCTATTTACAAAGGGTTTACTTTTAGCGCAGCTGAAATGACGAGCCAATAGTTTTTAACGAGGGTTAATTACCCCCGCGCTAGTTAGCGGGGGGTGGGGAAGGGTAGCTTGCTACCCCTCCCCCCTCCACACACCGGTGACTTGCTTCACTTCACTTAGAGGTAGGACTTGACTTGGGGGTCAGGGATGGCGGGCACATATGTGTAAATAGCTAAGGTTTGTATGGTTAGGAAAAATACAAATTATCTTCGAATTTGTCATTTGTTCCGTAACCGAAATACAAACCACGCTATTTACAAAGGGTGACTTACCCCTTAGGAAGGGTGGAAAGTCCCCAGCCTTACTGACTTCGGCTTGCCCGGGGGCTCGATCCCTTAGTGAGCAGCACTAGAGAGAGGGAGCCCCTGTACCTCACAGGTTCCTAGCATCGCTAGGAACGAGTGGCCTACATAAGTAGTGTGAGGAGGAGAGTGTGACTCGTCCTATGAAGTTGACCTTGAGACCTTCAGATAGGAATTCTAGGATAGGACGTTCCCCATACCACCTCGTCAGGGTATGGGAGACGCAACAGTATTAAGCTTAATACTAGGAGCACAAAGAAGCATGGGTTACCTGCAGAGGTCGAGGTCAGCTATGCGAGGACCAGGATGCTGCTTCCCCAAGAGAGGGGAGAATGAAGAAAGAAGTAAGGGTCAGACATACTCTTTCATTCACACAGACTAAGACCGGGTAACAACGCCCTCAACCTACTGCTACTTGTCCAAAAAGGAGCCTGAGGTTAGACCAGCTGTTGTGCAGCCACCACAGGGCCGATAGAGAACGTATCGAGGCTCCTGTGGGTCACGTCTTGCAGGTAGTGGGCTGTGAAGGTCGTTTGACGCTTCCAGACCCCCGCTTGAAGTACCTGCGTCACAGAGAAGTTTCTCTTGAAGGCCAGGGATGTAGCAATACCCCTGACATCGTGGGCCCGAGGGCGACGTGACGGAGGAGGGTCAGGATTCAGGGCATGGTGGATAACCCTTCGAATCCAAGCAGAGATGGTGTTCCTTGTGACCCTCCTCTTTGTCCTGCCTGTGCTCACAAACAAAGCTCGCACATGAGGACGGACTGCAGCCGTTCTCTTCAAGTAGTACCTCAGACACCTCACTGGGCATAGTAACAGCTGGTCTGGGTCGTTTGTTACAGAACGGAGACTCGCGATCCTGAAAGAGTCGAACCGAGGATCCGGCACTCCAGGATTCTGAGTCTTGGCCACAAACTCAGGGACGAACCTGAACGTTACCTCCCCCCATCCCCTTGAATGGGCGATGTCGTACGAGAGACCATGAAGTTCACTAACTCGCTTGGCCGAGGCCAAGGCGAGTAGGAAAGCCGTCTTCCAAGACAGGTGGCGATCGGAGGCCTGGCGTAATGGCTCGAAGGGAGGTCTCTTGAGAGACCTGAGAACTCGAACCACGTTCCAAGGAGGGGGTCTCACTTCCGACTGGGGGCAGGTAAGCTCATAGCTACGTATGAGTAAAGAGAGTTCTAGCGATGAAGAAATATCCACGCCCTTCAATCTGAAGGCCAAGCTTAAGGCTGAGCGATAGCCTTTCACTGCCGAGACAGAAAGGCGCATTTCTTCTCGCAGATACACAAGGAAGTCCGCTATTGCTGGAATAGTGGCATCGAGTGGAGAGATACCCCTTCCACGACACCAACCACAAAAGACTCTCCACTTCGCTTGGTAGACTCCCACAGAGGACCTTCGCAGGTGCCGAGACATTCTCTCCGCAACCTGTTACGAAAAGCCTCTCTCCGCGAGGAGACGCTGGATAGTCTCCAGGCGTGAAGCCGAAGCGAGGCTACGGCCCTGTGAGGGACACCGGAGTGGGGTTGTCTGAGAAGCTCGTGTCGTGGAGGAAGCTCCCTTGGGAGTTCCGTCAGGAGTTGCAGAAGGTCCGGAAACCATTCCGCGTGATGCCATAGCGGAGCTACTAGAGTCATGGAACAGTTGACCGATAGTCTGGTCCTGTTGAGCACCCTTCTCATCAGACAGAATGGTGGGAAGGCGTACACGTCGATGTTGTCCCACCGTTGCTGGAAAGCATCTTGCCAGAGTGCCTTGGGGTCCGGGACTGGTGAGCAGTACAGGGGCAGCTTGAAGTTCAAGGCTGTCGCGAACAAGTCCACCGTCGGGGAACCCCACAAAGTCAGGACTTTGTTGGCTATCTGAGGATCCAAAGACCACTCGGTACTCACTATCTGCGAAGCCCTGCTCAGACTGTCGGCGAGCACATTCCTCTTGCCAGGAATGAAGCGAGCTGATAGTGTTATCGAGTGGGTTTCGGTCCACCTCAGAGTCTCTACTGCAAGATGGGATAGCTGTTGCGAAAAAGTGCCTCCCTGCTTGTTGATATAAGCCACTACCGTGGTGTTGTCGCTCATCACCACCACAGAGTGACCCGCCAGGAACCGTTGGAACTGTTGAAGGGCCAGAAAGACGGCCTTCAATTCTAGCAGGTTGATGTGTAGGCACTTTTCTGATTCTGACCAAAGGCCTGAGGCCCTCTGGTTCAGAACGTGCGCCCCCCACCCTTCTTTTGACGCGTCCGAAAACAGAGTCAATTCCGGGGGAAGGACGAGAAGACTCACTCCCTTTCGCAGGTTCTCGTCGGCCAGCCACCACCGCAAGTCCGTCTGTTCCAGAGACCCCATTGGGATCAGAGTGTCCGGGGAATCGGATCCTTGATTCCACCGGGACTTGAGCCGCCATTGAAGGGATCTCATCCTGAGGCGGCTGTTTGGAACCAGACGGGCCAGGGAGGATAGGTGGCCCAAGAGACGCAACCACGATTGGGCGGGGAGTTCTTTTCGCCTGAGGAAAGGTTCCGCCACCCTCCTCAGCCTTGCTATCCGGTCGTCTGATGGAAAGGCTTTGTGGAGATTGGTGTCTATTAGCATGCCTAGATAAACCAGTCGTTGGGACGGCTGCAGAGAGGACTTCTCGAGGTTTACCACGATCCCCAGATCCTGGCAAAGATCTAGAAGCCTGTCTCGGTGTCGAAGAAGGGTCGACTCCGAGTCTGCTAGGATCAGCCAATCGTCTAGGTAACGAAGGAGACGAATGCCGTTCCTGTGCGCCCAAGTCGAAATCAGGGTGAACACTCTGGTGAACACCTGAGGAGCTGTGGAGAGACCGAAACACAGCACCTTGAACTGGTAGATCTTGTTGTCTAGGCAGAATCTCAGGTACTTCCTGGAAGACGGATGGATTGGGATCTGGAAGTACGCATCCTTTAGATCCAGTGTACACATGAAGTCTTGTGGTCTCACCGCAAGTCTGACCGTGTCTGCTGTCTCCATGCTGAACCGGGTTTGTTTGACAAACCTGTTCAGAGCCGAGAGATCGATGACGGGTCTCCAGCCTCCAGTAGCCTTCTTTACAAGAAAGAGTCGACTGAAGAAGCCTGGAGAGCCGTCCACGACCTCCTGGAGAGCACCCTTCTCGAACATGGTCTCGACTTCGGCCTGAAGGGCCAGCCCCTTTGCCGATCCCATGGCATAGGAGCTCAACGACACTGGATTCGCTGTCAGGGGAGGTTGAGATGACGTGAACGGGACGCGATAACCTTGGCCGATCACTGAGATCGTCCAAGCATCGGCCCCGAGATGTTGCCACCTGCGGACGCAACGCTGAAGGCATCCCCCCACAGGTGGACACGCAGGGGGACTGCCATCCCTAGGGCTTGCGGCCGCGGCCGCCACCCCTAGAAGTCTTGCCTCCCCTGGAGGACTTACCGCCCCTCTTGACCTTGGCTGGAAAGGGCTGGGGCTTAGACACCACTTTCTTAGCTGCCGGTGCCTGTTTGGGAGCCTTACGAGGCTGTTGCTGCTGTTGTGGCGGGGCTGGAGGCTTATAGGGCCGAGTAGTAAGGGCCCTGTGGAGGAGGGAGTCCGTGCTGGATTTCCTCCACCTCTCAGCCGTTCGCTCCAAGTCTTGAGGCTCAAACAGGCTCTCCCCCAGGAGGGAGGCATGTTGGAGCCTACACACATCTACGGCGGGGACCTTCGGATGGAATCTCTCGGACACAGCATCGTGACGCTTCAACACCGAGTTGGCCCACAGGGTGGTAACCTGGTGCGCTAAGAACTCGATGGAGCGGGTGCCCGAGAGCAAGAAGGTCTCTAGGGCCTTCCTATTGGTCTCCTTGGACAAGTCCTCAGATCGCAATAGGATGCCCAGAGATCCTAACCAGAAGTCCAGCCACGAAGTGGCCTGCATGGCACACTTAGCGACCTTCTCGTGGTTAAGGATCTCTGCCGCCGAGAACGACACCTGCCGGGCAGAGAGTTTCTCCAAGGGAACTCCCTTCGCCAGCTCCTCCACAGAGTGATGGAGAGGAAGAGCGAGGATGTGCTCACCCAGGATCTCGAAATACCTCCTCTGCTGAAGGCGAGGAGGAGGGATGAGTTTGTTCCCGGCAGTGGAACGACTGGAGGAGGCAAGAAGTGCGAGCTGAGCATTGGCCCTAGCTCTGGCACTCTTCAGCCCCCGAGACCAGGGCAGAGCTGCACTGGTCTTAGGGGCCTTCCGAACGTCAAACACTTCATCCAGAATCGTGTCTTTGCCTTCACGGGGGGGGGATGACTGGATCCGTAAGACTGTTAAGTTGCCTTATCAGGCTTAGGACCTGCCAGAAGGCATGTTCGGATTCTTGCTGTTCTCCTCCCTGCGGGCTGGCAGCTAAGTCTCCTGCCCCAGGAATCTCTTCCTGTGGTGATACGTGGACATTCCCCTGGGTAGTCGTGGGTTCCTGTCGAATCCTTGCAGAGGATTTAGGGATGGTCTTGGAATCCTTGGGTTCCCTCCTAGGAGGGATACAGGATCCTAACAACGAGGTTCGAGGGGCCCCTTCCTCACGAGACGATTCTCCTGCCTGAAGCGAAGTCTCCCCCCCTGGTGCCGAGGGGAAGACTACCGGCCCACTGGACTCACCTGAGGACGGAAAGGCCTCGTCCACGGGAGAAGGAGAGAGTACTCGTGCAGGAGAGGGGACCCTCGAGACCGACCTCTTGGGAACCAACTTCGCCCTGGGGGAAGTCACCACGAAGTCCACTCCTCTCTTTCTCTTCAGCGTAGGAGAGACAGCCGCTGGTTTGTTACCCTGGCCGGCGAGTGCTGGTTTCATAACCCTCACTAACGCCCGTGCCAGCGGACCAAACCAAGTATGCTGCTCAAAGGACACAGAGTCCGAAATCCTCGCTAAGGTGAAAGGGATCGGGCGATCCTTTGGAGTGGACACGACGGTACCTGCCTGAAAAGAAGGTGGGGAAGAATGCTGTAATGACCTGTCCTCGTCCTGCAATACCAACCTGTGCTTGGATGGAGGTGATCCCGAGTGCCGTCTAGGAGCACGCGTCCCTGCTGCTACCACCGGCTGTGGAATTCGCCGCGAACTATGGTCGCGCGAGGGTGAACGGTCGCGCAAAGGCGAATGGTTGCGCGGGCGCACAGGCGAGCGGTCGCGCGGGCGCGCAGGCGAGCGGTCGCGCGGGCGCGCAGGCGAACGGTCGCGCGGGCGCGCAGGCGAGCGGTCGCGCGGGCGCGCAGGCGAGCGGTCGCGCATGCGAGCGATCGCGCGGGCGCGCAGGCGAGTGGGCGTGAGGGTGGGCAGGTAAATGAACACGTGTCCGAGGCGACGAACGCAAGCGATGGCGCGACGGCGAGGGATCGTGCTGCCGCGTAGGTGAAGAAGATCGCTGGCGATAATGACCACGTGATGGTAAGCGATGGCGAGCAGCATGTGTAGGTGAATGATCGCGCGCAAGAGGGCGGTCGTTCAGGGTTGCGCGATGAGGAGCAGCATGCGTAAGCGGCCGATCGTGCAGGGTTGTGCGATGGCGAGCAGCATGCGCAGGTGAATGATCGCGTGAAATGGTGCGATGGTGATCAGCATCCGCAGGAGGGCGATCGTTCAGGGTTGTGTGATGAGGAGCAGCATGCGTAAGCGGGCGATCGTGCAGGGTTGTGCGATGGCGAGCAGCATGCGCAGGTGAATGATTGCGTGAAAGGGTGCGATGGTGATCAGCATCCGCAGGAAGGCGATCGTTCAGGGTTGTGCGATGAGGAGCAGCATGCGTAAGCGGGCGATCGTGCAGGGTTGTGCGATGGCGAGCAGCATGCGCAGGTGAATGATCGTGAGAAAGGGTGCGATGGTGATCAGCATCCGCAGGAGGGCGATCGTTCAGGGTAGTGCGATGAGGAGCAGCATGCGTAAGCGGGCGATCATGCAGGTTCGTGCGATGGCGGGCAGCATGTGTAGGTGATCGCTGGCGAGCTGGTGATCGCTGGCGAGCTGGTGATCGCTGGCGAGCAGAAGGTCGACGCGTGTCCTGTGAGAGGATAGGTTCACGAACAGGAACGGGAAGATCGCTGGCGCGTTGGCGAACATGTGTTTCTGACACACGCGCAGCACGATGTTGCGTAGCCACAGGACCAGGTGGATGGTGAGCAGGGAGTTCAGCAGGAACTAAAGGGTGGTCCGAGACCGCAGGGCGATGGTCCTCAAATGAGCGCTGACGCTCGGAAGAGAGCTGACGAGCAGGAGAGCGCTGGCGAGGGGGGCGAACCTCAGGAGAGAGCCGACGAGCAGGTGAGCGTCGGCGAGCAGGAGAGTCTTGGCGAGCAGGAGATCGTCGACGAGCAGGAGATCGCTGGCGAGCAGGAGATCGCTGGCGAGCAGGAGATCGCTGGTGAGCAGGAGATCGCTGGCGAGCAGGAGAGCGCTTGTGCGCTGGCCCTGCTCGCGTAAGGGAAGAATCCCTTAGCCCCGAAGGGACCGTTGCCCGTCGGGTGACGAGTTCTCCAGAAGGCGAAGATCCGGCAGGAGATGGTGAGCGGTCTGCAGAGAGGTTCAAGGAGGGCGGAGCAGTCGGTTGAGGCTGACGAGGAGAGTCCCCCCCCGGAGGACGAAGACCCAAAAAGGCGCCTCTTAGTCCCCCTGTAAGGGGAAGGGAGGCCCTTGTGGCGTAGAGGGCGGTGAGCCTTACGGCGGAGGCGGCCTCGGGGGAGATCGTCGGGACCATCGGTCCTCCGAAGTGGAGTCTCCTTCAAAACACTTCCCTCAGAAGGAAGCTGGGCAGCAGTCGAGACCGAAGGACTCACTTCCCCCTTCGAAGGATGCACGGAAGGAGGAGGAGAGCCTAGAGCACCATCACCAGCAACAGCACCTGCGTCGGAAGGCCCAGCCACGTCGGAGGCCTCTGTCACCACGACGTCGACAATAGACAGAGGGTCTACCTCCGCTACCACCGGCGACTGTTTAACAGCGGCCCCCAACGAGACAAGGTCAATAAGAGCGACCCTGGAGGGCAAGCCCTTAAGCCCCAGGGACGACCAAATCTGTAACAGATCATCACTGGATAAAGCATTATTATCAATAACCTCCCCCGGAGGAGGAGGGGGAACCGCCTCGCTATGGGAGGCGACGCCCTCTCCCCCCACCGAAGGTAGGGAAACAGAACAAGGGCCTGCGCTCCCACTCGGACGACTCTCCTTAGGAGGCGGACGAGGGGGAGCTTCGGAGGAGGTTTGGGCGGCGGAAGAAGAGTCCCGAGAACCTTCCTCCTTCAAGGCTAACCCCGGAGGAGAACGGTCTCTCTTGGACTTCTTCTTACGCCGACAGCCAAACCTCTCCCACTGGGAGGCAGACCACTCCCTGCACTCACGGCACATGTTATCCTGGTCGCACCGTCGGCCCCGACATTGAGGGCAGAGGGTGTGAGGATCCGTAATCACGTCCGACATGAAAGTCCCACAAGGACGGCCGGCAACTCCAGGGCATGTCCGCATATTAAATAAAAGAAAATAACTGAAGGTCAACTTCCAACCAATCACACAAGCTGAAAAGAAAAAGAAGAAAATTAAAGGCTGTCACGAAGGCGATGAACAGACACGTCTGATCACCACCAAGCCAAAAGTGAAGTGAAGCAAGTCACCGGTGTGTGGAGGGGGGAGGGGTAGCAAGCTACCCTTCCCCACCCCCCGCTAACTAGCGCGGGGGTAATTAACCCTCGTTAAAAACTATTGGCTCGTCATTTCAGCTGCGCTAAAAGTAAACCCTTTGTAAATAGCGTGGTTTGTATTTCGGTTACGGAACAAAGGAAAGTTTTTAGATGGATATATCCTTTGATGTAGGTGGTACAAGTCCTGCATCATAGGATAAGGAATGGGCTAAGTTAGAAGGATCAATTGGTTGGACCATGGAAGATGGAGAAAAAAAAAGAAAGTTTTTAGATGGATATATCCTTTGATGCAGGTGGTACAAGTCCTGCATCATAGGATAAGGAATGGGCTAAGTTGGAAGAGACCAATCCTATATTGAAAAAAAAGATTTCCCTCAATACACTGATAGTGAATCAGTTAATAATATAATTTACCCCACAATATTAAAGAACTTAAGAAGGGTCAGTGTTAGTATACACTTTTTCTATCCCTTCATTTGGGGTTCCTCCTTTAAAGAAAGGAAATTTAAATGAGTATGCAGTTGTTTATCTCACATGGTAAACAGATATGCAAAATATTAATATTTTAACCATTATAGCTTAGTATAGTAAGCTAGAAGGGAAATAGGAAAGACACATACCTGTGTCTCCTCTCCAGTCAATTGCTGTGACCTCCCCCAATATTAAAGTTATAGAGTTTCCTTATCAAGACAAACTCAAACGAGGGCCATATTCAGTTCACAGAAGTGGGAGAACTGAATCTTTTTCCTGATCCAACCTTTCTCGCCAAGAATGAGCTACCCACTAAGAGATGGGGTCCCTGGAGAATCTGCCCTCTGAAGGAAGATGTCTCTCTGTGTCCAGTAGAATGTGTAAAGGTCTATCTTCGAAGAACTTCAGACTTCAGGGGAGGACAGCTCTTTAAAGGAGAAACATCAGGATCAAACTTATCCCTGAAACAACTGAGGGCAAAGCTCACATTCTTCATTCGCAGAGCAGATCCTGAAAGTACACCCGCAGGTTATGATCCAAGGAAAATTGCCTCACCACTGAACTTTTTTCAGTATATGGACTTTGAGCGTCTTTGCTCATATACTGGATGGAAGTCATCCAGAGTGTTCTACAAGCATTATGCGAAGCAAGTGCACAAACTGAAGCATTATGTGGTGGCGGCAGGTAGTGTATTAAAACCTGTCGTCTAGTACTGCGATGAACAGTGAATTGATTGGGATGATCAATTAGGGTGAAAAGGTGTTGACACCTTCCAGTGCAATATCTTTTAAGTAAGTATCTCCATGGTGACACTAAGACTGTTCGAGACCTCAGGTGTAGAATTATACAGATAACACTTGTGCCGTGTGTACATCGTACACAGTGTTGATAGTATACAACATTTACAGAAAATTATATTGGAAAATTTTATCAAATATGACAAATTCGAAGATAATTTGTTTTTTTTCCTAACCATACAAACCTTAGCTATTTACAGAGGGTTACCTTTTAGCGCAGCTGAAATGGCGAGCCATTAGAATTTAACGAGGGTGTATTATCCCCGCGCTAGTTAGCGGGGGGTAGGGGAGTGGTAGCTAGCTACCCCTCCCCCCCCTCACACACAGATGAATGCTCACTTTCACTTAGAGGTAGGACTTGTCTTGGGGGACAGGGCTGGCGGGCAAATACAGGTATGTGTAAATAGCTAAGGTTTGTATGGTTAGGAAAAATACAAATTATCTTCGAATTTGTCATTTGTTCCTTAACCGAAATACAAACCACGCTATTTACAGAGGGTGACTTACCCCTTAGGTAGGGTGGAAAGTCCCCAGCCATACTGGCTTTGGCTTTACCTGGGGACTCAGAATCCGAGTGAGTCGCACTCGAGAAAAGGAGTCCCTGCACCTCACAAGTTCCTTGCTCCGCAAGGAACCATGTGGCCTACGTAAGCTTGTGTGTGAAGGAAGAAGTGTGACCCGTCTTAGGCAGTTGACCTGTTGTTCCAGAAGGAACTCTGGGTTAGGACGTTCCCAATACCACCTCGTCAGGGTATGGGGGACGCGACAGTATCGACTCAATACTCGGAACACAAGGAAGCATAGTTTACCTGCAGAGGTTCGAGGTCAGCTATGCAGAGACCAGGATGCTGCTTCCCCGTAGAGGGGATGATGAAGAAAGAAGTAAGGGCCAGACATACTTCTTTCGTTCATGCAGACTAAAACCTGATAACAATGCCCTCAACCTTCTGCTACCTGTCCAAAAAGGAGCCTGAGGTTAGACCAGCTGTTGTGTAGCCACCACAGAGCGATAGAAAACTTATCGAGACTCCTGTGGGTCACGCCCTGCAGGAAGCGGGCTGCGAAGGTCATTAGACGCTTCCAGACTCCAGCTTGTAGCACCTGCGTCACAGAGTAGTATTACTCGAAGGCGAGGGACGTTGCGATGTATCCAACATCGTGCTGTAGGGCGACGTGACGGGGGAGGGTCTGGAGACAGGTCGAGATGAATGTCCTTGAGTCCGGGCTGAAGAGGTATACTGGTGACTCTCCCCCATGTCCTCCTTGTGCTCCCAAATCGGCTGTAACTGAGGACAAACTGCAGCTGTTCCCAGTGCTAACCTCTCGATTCCTTTACTGGCAAGAAAGAGAAGGTCTTGGGACATCAGATACAGAATGGAGACTCGAAATCTTGAATGAATCGGACCGAAGGGCTGGGACCCCCAGATTCTGAGTCTAGCCAACAACTCAGGAGCGAGCCTGAATGTTGCCTTCCCCTCTTCCTTAGAAAGGGGGGAGTCGTAAGAGACCAAGAAGATTGCTTACACACTGGTCGTGGCCAGAGTGAGCAGGAGACCCAAGGCGGAATACAATCCGAGGCCTGTCGTAAAGGGTCTTGAGAAGATCTCTTAAAGGACTAAAAGTCCGAGCCATGCTCCAAGTTGGAGGTCTTCCTCCGACTAGGGCAGGGACGATCGTAGCTTCGCATGAGCGAGGATAGATCCAGCGGGCAGGAAAAAGTTATTCCTTTAAGCCTGAAGGTCAGGGAAAGGCTGAGCGACAGGCTTCATTGCCGAGAGCGGAAAGGAGTTTCCTCCCGCCGAAAGGCAATAAGACCGTTATTGCTGGAGAAGAGGCCTCAAGGGAAGAGGTATATCTCCCACGGCACCAACCACCGAAGACTCTTCACTTTGCCTGGGAGACCCCTGTGGATGACTATCGCAGATGACGCGACCTCAGTACCGCGACTGTAGCGGGTTGTCTCTTCTTGAGGAGGAGGCGTAGTGTCTCCAGGCATGAAGCCAAAGCTACGCCCCGGTTCGGGAGAGATGTCGCAGTGTGGTTGCTTGAGTAGTCTGCGCCGTGGGAGAAGCTCTCCCGGGAGTTCCGTCAGGGGAAGCAGAGGGTCCAGAAACCGTTCTGCGCATAGTCCCAGTGGAGCTCTCCCATTGAAAGGTTGACAGACAACCTGGTCTTGTTGAGACCCATTGTCCACAGACAAAAAGGAGGGAAGACACAGGCGTCGAAGTTGTCCCACCATCACTGGAATGCATCTTGCCAGAGTCTCGGGGTCTGAGACTGGGGGGAAGAACAGCGGAAGCTTGAGGTTCCAAGCTGTCGCGATTAGGTCCCCCAGACCAGTACTTGCTGGTTACCCAAGGTCAAAGACCCCCAGGTACACTCTCTCTACGAGGCTCTGCTCGGATAGTCTGAGAGAACATTCCCCTGCCTGGAATGAGAGAGCCGATGGTGGTATTGAGAGAATCTCAATCATCCCGGTATCTCTACTGCAAGATGTGAAGGTGTGAAAATGCGTCCCCTGCTGGTTAGAATACGCCAGAATCATGAAGTCGACGCGCACGGGGCGACTCGGCAGGAGTTGTAGGATCTGTAGAGGGGCCAGACTAAGGCCCCTAAGCCTGCCTGAATGATGGAGAGGTATCCTTCAGGTCTTGACCATAGGCCTGGACCGGAACATGCCCCCCCCCCCCCCCCCCCCCTTTCCTTTGACGAGTCCGAGAACAGCATCAAGAATGTGGGGAAAGGACGAGAATATCCACTACCATCAAGAGGTTCCATAGGTCAACACCCATTGCAGGTCTAATAGTTCCGCTGGTCCCATAGGGGCCAGGAAGTCCGGTTAAACATTGCCTGAAGCCACCGGAACTTGGATCGCCCCACATGGAACTTATCCTGAGGCGACCGTTCGGACTATAGACGGGTCAATGAGGAAAGGAGAACTAGGAAACGTTCCAAGGTAGGGCTGAAAGCTCTGCTTGACTGAGAACAGGTACTGCGACTCTCCTCAGTCTTGCCACAGTCAACCGAAAGGAAGGCTCGGAGGATGTGGTAACAGAATCTGGCGTCCCCAGGTGGTCACCCATCCAAGTACCGACGTTGCTTAACCTCGCTGGACGGACGAGAAGCGGGGTTTCCAACGTGGTAAGGCCGTTGACTCAATATCATGGCCAGATACTCCAGATGTTGAGGCAGAGGAAGAGAAGGCTCCAAGCAAAATACCATGAGCCCACACTCATGGTAAGCATCCGGAAGCTTGTCCCGGCGCTGAAGAAGGTCGAACCCGAGCCTACCGGAGTTGACCAGCCCTCCAAACAGCAGAGGAGGCGGAAGCCTGCACCTGAGCGGCCAAGAGGAAGGCAGGGAGAGTTCTCTGGGGAAAAAAACCTGCTATGCCACGGCGGGATAGCCTCACTGCATCATAAGCAGGAATACTTGCAGTCTAGGCTGAATTCGACGAGCACCCTGGAAGATGGATGGAATGGAAACTGAAAGTACCCGTCCTTCCGATCCAGGGTTTAAGGAGTCCTGTCGCCTCGTTACCAGTCTGATCGATTCTGCTGGTCTACGCTGGCCGAAGTTTGTTCGACAAACTTGATCAGGGCTGAGAGGTCGACTAAGGACATCCCCTCTCAGATCCTTCCTTACAAGAAAGGATCGACTGAGGAGGCCGGGGGTGAAGCCGTCGATGATCCTAAGGAAGACCTTCACCTAAGGTATGGATCATTCTGCCCTACCGGGCAACTCTGCTGACGCTATGGCATAGAGGTTCAGAGACACTGAATTCGCTGACAGAGACGGCAGGCGCGATATCCTTGGCTGATCCCAGAGATTGTGCGGGAATGGGCATCGGGAAGCTGTCATTCGGATGAGTAACCTTAAGCATCCTCCCAGCGAAAAACCTGCAATCCTAGAGTTCGTGAACTCCTTTTAGGACTATGCCCCCCCCGGGGGAGTCTCCCGTGCCATCTGTTCCTGACAGGAGGAAACTGCAATTGGACACCTTGTCCCAGTTGTCGTAGCCGATAACTTAGGCCGACGTGGTTGAAAGAAAAGGGCGCTGGAGCCCTACAGAGTCTGGAAGAAAGCGCCTTGGAGGAGTGAAAACGGAAGTCGATTTTCTCCGCACAGCCGCTGTCTAAGTCTCTGTCCTTGGGTACAAACAAACTCTTCTCAAGGATGGAAGGGTGTCTGAGGTCGTCGACCTCAACAGATGAGACACCCGAAGGAAGCCCTCAGTCAGCGCGTCCAGATGGTACAGCATCGAGCTTGTCCGCAAGTTAGATACTTAACGACGAAAGGCCAAGGTGCCTGAGCTCGAGAGGAGGAAAGTACCCATGATCTTCCTGTAGCTTCCTTGAACCAAACCTCGGGCCGTAACCAAGGAGCGAAAGAACCTGGTAAGCTCCCAGAGGAAGGGGTAAGCAGTCACCCCTTGTCCGATGGAGAAATCTCGAACGGAAAGAGGAGTGTTGCTCAGATCTCCCTTGAGTTTCTCCTATTCTTGCAAGTGCCATGCTCTGCGTTTACGGGGTGAGGCCGTGTTCTGGAAATACGCTCCAGAAGAACTCGCCAGGCTGGCCATGCTGCGAAAACCCCATTGGGAATCGTGGTCGCAATCGCCCTGGAGCTCGCGCGACAGTAATTCAAAGATTTTCACGTGGGCGAACGTGGAAGCGCCCATGCGCGGTAACGCAAACGAAGGTGAGCGAAGGAGCGCAGAAGGAGGGCGAGCGTGGTAGGAAGGGCGAGAGCTGGTGGTCGGCGAGCGATAACCCATAGACGAGCAATGGATACTGCAAGAAATAAGCCGACGTTTGTGCGAAGAAACACTGTAGGTTCGCGCGACGGAACACCATCCGTCCGCGCGATGGAAAACCGTTGGTTCGCGCGTGGGCGAACATTGGAGAGCATGGGCGCGGACGCGCATGAGCGTAGACGTGCAGGCACGTGGGCGTGTGGGCGCGCAGGCGAATGGTCGCGCGGGCGCACAGGCGAGCGGTCGCGCGGGCGCGCAGGCGAGCGGTCGTGAGGGTGGGCAGGTGGATGAGCGCGAGTCCGAGGCGGCGAACGCAAGCGTTAGCGCGATGGCGAGGAAACGCGCTGCCGCGTGGGTGAGGAAGACCGCTGGCGATATGGATCAACAAGCGATCGGTGGTGAGCAGGTGAGTGCTAACGCGCAGGTTGGCGATGGCGCGTTGTGTTATGCCGACGCGATGGTCGAGCAGCATGCGCAGGTGAGCGATCGTGCGTTGGCGAGCAGTATGCGAAGGTGAGCGATCACGAGCAGCATGTGCAGGAGGGCGATCGCGCGATGGTGATCAGCATGTGCAGGGTCGCGCGATGGTGATCAGTATGCGCAGGGTCGCGCGATGGTGATCAGCATGCCAGGGTCACACGATGGCGATCAGCATGCGCAGGTGGGCGGTCGCGCGATGGCGAACAGCCTCTGCAGGTGGGCGATCACGCGATGGCGAGCAGCATCCGCAGTTGAGGGTCGCGCAATGGCGAGCAGCATCCGCAGTTGAGGGTCGCGCAATGGCGAGCAGCATCCGCAGGGTAGACGATCGCGCGATGGCGATCAGCATCCGCAGTTGAGGGTCGCGCGATGGCGATCAGCATCCGCAGTTGAGGGTCGCGCGATGGCGATCAGCATCCGCAGTTGAGGGTCGCGCGATGGCGATCAGCATCCGCAGTTGAGGGTCGCGCGATGGCGATCAGCATCCGCAGTTGAGGGTCGCGCGATGGCGATCAGCATCCGCAGTTGAGGGTCGCGCGATGGCGATCAGCATCCGCAGTTGAGGGTCGCGCGATGGCGATCAACATCCGCAGTTGAGGTTCGCGCGATGGCGATCAGCATGTGCAGGTGAGCTAGTAGCTGGCGAACCATGTTCCTTCAGAAGTGTTTGGAGAACGTTGGCGTGCCGGCTGTAACACACGCGGGCGATCCGGAGATCGCCGAGAGACAGGTGATCGCTGGCGAGCTGATGATCGCTGGCGAGCTGATGATCGCTGGCGAGCTGATGATCGCTGGCGAGCTGATGATCGCTGACGAGCAGAAGGCTACGCGTGGAAGCCTGCGTATAGAAGAAGAGTCCTTGACCCCGACCTGAACCGAAGTTCTAGATCGCGAGGGCGAACGTGGGCGCACAGGGCCCGTAACAGGAACCAACAGGAACAGCAGGGATGATCATCATGAAAGCGCTGACGAACAGGAGAGCGCTGATGAGCAGAAGAGCACCTGTGCGCTAACACTGAGCAGGAGCAGGAGAGAACACAGCAGAAGGGCGCGCAGGGGAACCCTGACACGCAAGGGAAGAACCCCCGTGGGAGGCAACCCTTTGCCCCGAAGGGAACGTTGTCCGTCGGGAGACAGATGTCCGTCGGAAGACCGTTGTCCGTCGGGAAGACCGTTGTCCGTCGGGAAGACCGTTGCCCGTCGGAAGACGAGATCAGACTGCTGTCCATCTGCACCAAGGCGGAAGATCGAGAAAAAGGAGTTGTAGGCTGCAAACGGAGATTCAAAAAGGCGCCTCAAGCACCCTTATAGGGAGATGAGAGGCCCTTACGACGAGGCGGACGGTGGGCCTTACGGCGAGGGAGGCCAACAGCAACAGAAGAAACCTCCGAAGAGGAGTCTCTATGAGTGTACTCTCTCGCGAACGAAAGAGAAACACTTCGTAGAAGAGACTGGTCAGCCAGTGACCTAAAAGGAGCAATCCTCCGAAGAGGAGCTCCTGCAGTTGCCCAGCCCCTTGAGCGAAACTGCAGGTGTGACCGCTCAGCACCAAGAGCATAGTCGCACGAAAAAAAGGCAAGAGAAGAACCCCCAAAAGGGGAAAAACTCAAGCCTGGACAGGAAAAACTTCCCTCGGAAGGAAAGTTACCCGCCCAAGGAGGCAAGCCTCCTGAGAGTTCTAAAATGAACTGGAGAGCTGTCCGTCGTCACGGGAGTACTTCCAGTAGAAGGAGACACACCCCTGACGAAAATACAAGGGGGGAGGCAGCAACAGCCGAATCCCCAGGACTCAACAAGACAGCTCACACCGTTGCCATATTACAGAAACGAACTAGATCGGTAACTGTAAAAAAATAAAACAAATAATATTAGTACACATTCATTCCCCCGGGAAGGCTCCGAAGAGGAATCCCGAGGGAAAGGAAACAAGAATTACACAACAGGCACGTGCCCTCACAACCACTTACACTCACGGAAGGAGAGCTGTAACCAAAACAGAATTATAACAATTATAATTATGTAACTATGTAATTATGTAATTTAAAAATGAATGAACACTAAAGAAAGAACGAAAACCACGAAAGGAATCGTTCTACAAGCTGAAAAACAAAAAAAAAACAACTACAATTAGATTCATAACTAATTGAGACAAACATACGGCGTAGCAACCCCCCCACACGGAAAGGAAGCTACAAGGGCGTAGTAACACGTAGTAAAAGGGTGAACGACCTCAAGAGAGAGAGAGAGAAAGACATAAGTCAAACTCGATCGCCACCCATAAAATTACACCGTGGTGGCCTAACTGCCGAGGACTCCACGTAGATATCGTACACTACACACACAACTCTGAAAAGGAAACTTACTTATTTCTATACTCAAATATATATACAAACATGAAAACATGTTTACATATATATTGAGTAAATGAAAAGTAAGCGATTAAGTAAAGACAAAACAAACAATGGCTGCCAAGAGAGGACCAAGACAGAGACGTCTGTCACAGTTCGAGCCAAAAGTGAAAGTGAGCAATCATCTGTGTGTGAGGGGGGGGAGGGGTAGCTAGCTACCACTCCCTTACCCCCCCGCTAACTAGCGCGGGGGTAATACACCCTCGTTAAATTCTAATGGCTCGCCATTTCAGCTGCGCTAAAAGGTAACCCTCTGTAAATAGCGTGGTTTGTATTTCGGTTACAGAACAATTTAAAATTTTAGAGTGGCTATAATCATTTCTTCCCTTTCAGGTAGAAAATTTTTCTTTATAAAGTTGTACTGTATGTATAATTCCCGTAATATGTTACACTTATTCTGTATTCATTTATCGTAAATAAATGTTTATTTAAGTGTAATTGCGTCTTATTTCGCCCCACAATTAGCACAATAAATACAGCCAGAGTTCTCTTACTTATTTACCTAAGTAGACCTCATATTATTGTATGCTTACAAACAACGGATAGTTGATACTTATTGTTCCGACAACATATACAAAATGTGAGACTTTTTGTATATCTAGTTGATACTATGTTTGTTCCTACAACATATGCAAACCTTGAGACCCCTTTTCTACTGTCTAGTATGACTCTTCCCTCCAAGGGGCACGAAGCCCTAACATTGTACAGTACACGATTAGTGGTAATGGCGTATAACGGTAACGTCATATGTCTCAATGGTCCGGATGACCATAGAAATATTTGTCTCAAGGTTAAGGCACCTATGAAAATCCACACATACAGTACTTTCTAGTAATTCTCTGGTAAACTTCCATCAGGACGACATGGCTTGAGCCCAAAAACGGATTTTGAAGCGAAGTGAAAAATCTATTTATGGGTGAGATGGCCATGACGTCCTGATGGACCCGCCCTCCTTTTCTATAGACAAGGCTTAGGCAAGATCCCTCCCGAAACTACTATATCTGTAGCACCATGCTCAATGCTACAAGGAATGAGAGCCATCTTGGAGACTCATAATAGTACGGGAGGAAGAGTAACCTTGATAACGGCTCCTCTTCTGTTTTTGCCACTCTTCTCCCTCGAAACGAAAACGCTATTCGGGGTGAAGATTGCTATGTGTCGTATCAAGATATACGTCCCCTGATATTATGCGATATCCTAAAGAAAAATTTCAAGGATATTCACGCCAGGAGTTAGAATTCTGGAGACCTAAAGGTCAATTCTCTGGGAATATTACTGTAGCCAAATATCCCTTAGAAAGCTACCTATAGGAACCTTCCATTAGGACGACATGGCCATCTCACTCAAAAATAGATTTTTCGCTTCGCTTCAAAATCCATTTTATAAACATTGTGCAAAGCAAGTGCAGGAAATAAAACACTTTGTGGTGGCGGCAGGTAGTGTTATAAAACCTGTCGTCTAGTGCTGCGATGAACAGTGAACTGTTTGGGACTTAACAGTGTAAAAGGGTGAACAGGTGTTAGCACCTTTGAGTGTAATACGTTTTATTGAGGATCACTATGGTGACCCTTGGACTGTTCTTTATAGGTGTAGAATCTAACCAATAACACCAGTGCAGTGTGAACATTCGTACACGGTGTTAAAACATATCCAACATCTAAGTGAAATCAATCTAATAATTTCACATTTTTTGAGTGGCAACTGTGACATACTAACATATATTTCTTCCCTTACAGGTTATAAATATATATGTACTTTGAAAATGTTGTTTATGTAAAAGGATTCTATTTTAATACATTCGTTGTTGTATTTATTTTTGTCTATACAAATAAATACATGAAATGTATTTGTGTCTTATTCGCCCTACAAGTAATCGAATAAAACTAGCCAGAGTCTTTTATTATCCTAAAATTAAAATACTTGAATACTGTATACAGTACTCCTACGTGTGAACAAACTGATAATAGCTAAATTCCACCTTGTTCCCACGAATACAACCTTGACGCTTCTATAGTCAGTATTGATATATTCCCTGCAGGGGGCAGGAAGCCCTAAGTTAGTTCCAAACTTAGTGGATATGACAAATAACGGTAGTGTCATATATTCATGTGGTCTGGGTGACCATATATGAGTCTGAGTCAAGGTAAAGGCACTTATACAAACCCACAGATATAGTACTTTCAAGTAATTCTCTGGTAAACTTCCATCAGGACGACATGGCTGAGCCCAAAAAGGGAATTTTGACGAAGGATAAATCTATTTCTGGGCGAGGAACCTGTGTCGCCCAGTAAAATGCTCCTTATAGCACCATTTCTAGGGCATAAATATTACTAAATATACCAGAGAAAAAAGGATGCATGGAATACACGGAATAAACCCAGCTCACTCACTCTAATGAGTGTCGGTATAGTAACTGGGGCGTGATAGAACCACGACCATAGGTCCCTCACCAGTTAGACCTCTCCTTCTTCAACATCTCCAGGAACTACGAGGTGCCGATCTACACCCGACTGCTGCCTTCCACTACGACTATCCTCCCCTCACCCCTACCCCTCCCAACGCTCCCTCTCTTATTCCAGCGAAAAATGGAGTTTTTATGATAAAACAAAGTTTTATGAATACTTACCTGGCAGTTATATATATATAGCTTAAGGTCTCTGACTTCGGCAGAGTTAATTCGAAAATTGTGGCAACCGCCTTGTGGTGGTTGTGCGGTTAGGTGGTTAACAACCCTTACAGGGTGGTACTTGGAATCATTCTCATTTTCTGTTCCTCAGTTCATCTTTGCTCGACCTGTTTCCTGAGGGGAGGTGAGTGGGCTTTAAAATGATATTTTCAATTTAAAATAAATTTTTGAATATACTTACCCGGTGGATATATATGAAGCTAACGTCTCCGACGGTCGGCAGATTCAAAACTCGCGGGCGATCACTATGCTGGTTGGCAGGGTGTACACTAGCGCCAACTGTCGGCAGGATACCAATTATATTCCGATACCATCCAGTTCTTCTCAGCCCGTAGGGTCTCTAGAGGGGCGGAAGGGAGGGAGTAAAAACGGATTTTGAGCGAAGCGAAAAATCTATTTTTGGGTGAGATGGCCATGTCGTCCTAATGGAAGTTCCTTAAAGTAGCTTCCTAAGGGATATATGTACTACAGTGATATTCCCAGAGAATTTTACCTTTAGGTATCCAGAATTCCAACTCCTGGCGCGAATATCCTTGAAATTTCTCCAAAGGATATCGCATAATATCAGCGGACGCATTCTTGACACGCCTCCATAGCAATCTGCACCCCAAACAGCGTTTTGGCTTCGAGAAGGATGTGGCAAAAGGGAGCCGTCCAAAGGCTCTCCCCGCTCTCGTAATACTATTGGGAATACAACAGCGCCATTCCCACGACGGCGGACATTCCATGTAGCATTGAGCGTGGTGTTACAGATACAGTACCACGGAAGAGGTACTGTGAAGATCTTTTCTTTTAGAAGAGATGGGTGGGTCCATCAGGACGACATGGCCATCTCACCCAAAAATAGATTTTTCGCTTCGCTCAAAATCCGTTTTTTGGGCTCAAGCCATGTCGTCGTGATGGAAGCATACCAGAGCATTAGTGTATCTGTGGATTTTTAATCAGTGCCTTAACCTTATAGCAACCTTTTCTATGGTCATGGGGACCACATGAGACAAGGGACGTTACCGTTATTCGTCACCATCACTAATCATAACCAATGTTAGTGCTTCCTGCCTCCTACAGGGAAGAGTCATTCTAGACAGTAGAAAAGGGATCTTGAGGTTAACATTCAAACATAAGTACACACTGAATATACAAATAGTCTCATAGTTGTATATTTGCTAAAATAACATCAGTGTCTCTTATATCTATTATTTGATGCATACAAATATATGAGGGATACTTACTTTGGTAAGTTGAAGAACTCTGGCATGTATACATACAATTGTCTGGCGAAGGTGGACGCACTACATTCTAATAGACATTTATTACTAATAAATGACTAAAAGATGTTCAGTAAAACGAATGTAGTATGACAATGGGATTATACCTGTAACAAGTATAGAGACTATATTTCCTTCTTGAAGGAAGAAATGATGAGTGCCACTCTCAGACTGAAGAAAATTATAAAACAATTTCTCTTCATAATTCCTGTACTGGTTACTTCTACCTGCACTGTGTACTTCGTACACCGGCACTAGTGCTATCTGTATAATTCCACACCTGGGATTTTGAACATAGCCAGTGTTATCATGGTAACACTTAATTAAAAGAAGTCACACCTAAGAAGGGTGACCTCTTCTTCCTTTAATTGACAGTCCCAGTCAATTAGCTGTTCATCGTAGAATTAGACGGCAGGTTAAATATTCTACCTGGCGTCACCACATATTGCTTCAGATCATGGATTTGTCTAGCATAGTGTATGTAGAACACTCTGGATGATTCTCATCCGTTACATGTGCGAGGACATGTGAGGTCCCAAACCAAAAACTGTTTACCACAGTAATTAGGGGGCAGGTTTTAATACACTACCTGCCGCCACTACGAAGTGTTACAGTTCATGCACTTGTTTTGCATAATGTTTGTAAAACACTCTGGATGATTTCCATCCAGTGTATGAACGAAGGCGCTCAAAGTCCATATACTGAAAGAAGTTCAGTGATGAAGCAATCTTTCTCGGATCATGACCTGTGGGAGTACTGTCCGGATCCGCTCTACGAATAAAGTAGGTGAGCTTCCCTTGGTTGTTTTAGGGATAAATTTGATCCAGAAGTTTCTCCTTTAAAGAGCTGTCCTCCCCTGAAGTCTGAAATTCTACGAAGATAGACCTTTAGACACTCTACATGACATAGAGAGAGATCTTCCTTCAGAGGGCAGATTCTCCAGGGAGCCCACCTCTTAGTGGGTAGCTCGTTTTTAGCGAGAAAGGATGGATCAGGAAATAGATTCAGTTCTCCCACTTCCGGGAACTGAATGTGACCCTCATTTCTGGATAGGGCCGCTATTTCACTAACTCTAGCCCCGGAGGCGATAGCGAACAGAAAAATAACCTTTTGGGTTAGATCCTTAAGAGAACAATCTTCATTGTTCACAGATGAGGCATAATGTAAGACCTTGTCCAAAGACCAAGAGATGGGCTTTGGTGGTACCGCGGGCTTAAGCCTAGCACATGCCTTCGGAATCTTATTAAAGATTTCATTCGCCAGATTCACTTGAAAGGCATATAGGAGAGGCCTAGTCAAGGCTGACTTGCACGTATTTATCGTATTGGCCGCCAGACCTTGGCTATGAAGGTGGACAAAGAAGGACAGACAGAAGTTCATTGAAATTTCTTTCGGTCCTTTTGCTTTGACAAACGCAACCCACTTTTACCAGGAAGACTCATATTGTCTTCTAGTTGACTTGGCCTTGTATTCTTCTAAGAATTCTATAATGCCTTTTGAGATCCCAAACCTTTTTCTAACCGCTAGAGCGAGAAAATCACGAATTGAAGGGTTTGGGTTCTCTGTGATAAAATGAAGGCAGTTAATTTCTGAATCTTCGGAAATATACCTAGGGTCAGAGCTAGGACCAGCCTCATCTAGTCTATCAGCCCCACTAGAGGATCCTCGTATGGGGCTATATAGCGAGGTAGTTTCTTGAAGACGCTCGTGATGAAGAGGTCGAATTGCAGTTCCGGGACTTGTTCCCATCTGGGAGGGAATATGTCTGTGCCCATGGACCATTCCAACTATATCGGTTTGTATCGAAATAGAGTATCCACCGTCACATCGTGGATCAGTTGTAAATGAACTGCTGGTAGGTGCCGTCCCTTTAAGAGAGGGATGGGTAACTTCACCAAGACTGAATGAGACGTTCGAATGTGACGTCTTATTATCGCTTCGGTGTCCCAGATCAGTCGTAGGGAGCCTGATCTGTGTGGAGGGGGCTTCCCCACCCATGAAAGGACCAGCAGAGTCTTGGGACTTTCGTGCTCTAATTTCTGTTAGAGAAGCGATTAAAGAGGGACCAATCTCAGTCTTTTTTTATCTCTTCAAGCATTTGATGCGTGTTTTCTCCAAGCTCTTAACGCATCTTTCCGGTGTGCCCTTAGCACCAGGTCTGTCACTATAGCGAACTGGGGAAAGTTTAGCGCTTTTTCCTGTTGGCGTTTTGGTATTCTGACTGAATACCTGAGTCTCTTGACAGACCTCACGAGCTCCTTTTATATTTCCAAAGGAGAGGAGAGTTGATGTGACTGAGGGCTTCGATGGTTTTTTAAACATCGAAACCCCTGAGCTGGAGAAAGTCGAGACTTCTAGAAGCCTATCTTGCATCCGTGATGTCCCAGGAACCGGGTATCTCTTTGAATGCACATTGGCCGGACACTTCAGGTGCTGCCCACTCCAGCCTCTTGATCAGGTATATTAATACCTGAACTATTTCTAGGCTTGAGTTTGACGTGACTAAGTTCGTCAATCCTTTGAAGATACTTAGAACTGTGAGTCCGACACGTATCTTCCTTAGGATGAATGTTACTCACTGTAACATGAATTTTAGATAGGAGGAAGGGGGGTGGTTGACTGGAAGGTTCCGAAGGACACCTTTCAGGTCTGACAAGACTACGAACACCCTTAATTGGAACAAGGTCCATATGTTCAGAAGGATTAAAATTCAGAACTTGCTGTTTTTTATGAACTTGTTGAGTGGCGACAAGTTCAGAATGGCTCATTGATATCTTGAGTCCTTCTCGTGAACACGAAGCAGCCTTCCCTGGAACTCGATGAGCTAAAGTTTTCTTACTACCTGTATGCTCTATAGCTCTCAGGTATACTCCTCCAGGAGGGTTTTGAACTGTAGGAGAAGGTAAGGAAATGATGGTAGGGACATTTCTGTTTCCCATCAATGGCTCATCTTGAATAGGCTTTGGACCGAAGGATCGAAGGTCCTACGATCCTGAGGGAAAGTTCCTCCTAGCCGAAGCGTCTTTATGCTTTGAGTAGTCAGTAGGCTTAGACTTTTGACCATCTGCCTGTAGCATCGTGGTCACTGGAATAGTGGGATGTTGTTGAGCAGCCCGGATATTTCCAGCATTTCCAATCTTCTTTTTAGGTTGGGGACCCACAACCACAGAAGATTTTCTCTTTGAAGGAATGCCCCATTTTTGGGGAAGACCTATGTTCTCCATGGTGGCGTTCTTAATTACTTCCTTAGTGATCTCGTGTGGGAAGAGGTCTTTACCCCAGATGTTGGAAGATATTAACTTCCTGGTTTCGTGTTTTACTGTTGCATCAGCGAACACAAACTCTCTACATGCTCTCCTAGCCTTCATAAAGGCGTAAAGGTCCTTCACCAAGATAGCCATATGCATTTTGGCTATGACCATGAGCATGCCTGGGGTACTTTTGTAGGTTGAACACAACTCTATGTAGTTTTGTAGAGAAATGGATGTCGCAAGTCTCTACTTTGACTCCTGTTCATTACACAAGAGCAACTCAGACAATTTAGGGAGACATACCTTGAATTGTCGACTTGCAACGTCCTTGTCTAATTTTCCTACTGAAAATGTCAAATGGACTTCCTTCCAATCCTTTTCCTGTCCGGGAAAAGCTGGTGACAAAGGCTTGCACTCATCGAGTGTGGGACATGGCTTACCCGCCTATACCGCTTTGGCAACAGAAGTAAATGCCTTCCCGATAAAGGGGAATGAGAGTGAAGTAGGAGCAAGAAAGGAAGGGTGTCCGTTATTCAGTGAGAATACCTTCGACTCTGAATAACCCGCCTTTCTTAGACTACCTGTGCCTTATCATGGTCAAGAATCAAGACCTCCTTTGGTTCCGTTCCTTTTCTTGACTTTGGTTCGTACTTCAGTCGAACCCAAAAATTAGGGAAAGCATCAAAGCTTGGCCAAAATTGAATTTTGTCCAAAGGAACAGCACCTATTTTCTCTGAGATGCAGAGATTGCCATTTGAAATCGGCATCTGCTCCGCGAACCTCCAGGGATTGGTTATGGAGCATGTTGGTAGGTCTTGATTCATGGGTTGTTTGACTGACCCCTGGGAAGCGACAAGAGAAACTTTACGAGGATCTATCTTGCGTTTTACTTCCTGCTTTTCGTTTTGCCTATGAAAGCTCTCTATTTGATTCTTCAGTTGGATACATAATTGTGCCACATTATCCAAATTAGGGGTAGAAGACAAAGATGTCGACATCGATGGCTCTAAAGCCGGCACAGGCGGAGGAAATTCCGACGCAACATTTTCCTCTTCTACCTTGGGGCATTTCTTGCCCTTAATCCCAAAGGTTTTCTGGCCGTCAGGGGATGTAGTTAGCTCCTGAGGCACTACTGTTTCCTCACTTGCTTCCGGAAATAGTAGCTTACGCATCCCATCATTAGGTAGGAAAGGTCCTGAAGAGATCTTTTGAAAGCCTCTCACCCAGTTGCGTAATTTATATTGAGCTGTATCCCTAGTCTCTGTAGACTTGGGATTTTCAAAACCTTCGGACATTAATGTCCGACATATATTGCAAACCTGTGGGTTCCAATAATGTAGGGATCCGGAAATAATATTGCGGGGGCATGAAACCTGCAAGTATTATGACCGTAAAAATACTTACTCTTGGCCTTGCAGAGGACTGCAGCACAAGGTATCTGGTGTTCCTCCTGTAAAGAAAGGAAAATCAAATGAGTATACAATGGATTATCTCCTTGACAATCAACATGCAAATGTCCTTTATAGAGTAGCTTAGGATAGTAAGCTATAAAGGGATAGTATGAGATACATACTTGTGTACCCCTGTGAGCAAATGCTGTTGCCTCCCCTCAGTATTAACTACATGGAGATTTCTCTATAGAGTAACTCCAAGTAGAAGGACTCTTACCCCTAGGGGTAGAGAAGTATCAAATCACTGTCCCAAAATAATGTTAATACTGTGGGGTCAGGATGACTGATTCTCGATCAGAATATTGAAGAAAACTATTCATTCAATATATGAACGGTACCAGCAGAATGCTCGTACAAGCGTACCCAAGGTATGTCAGAAATACTACTGTATCATTGTACTGTAGTTTTCTAATTGCAGTAAGTCTATATTACAATTTACTGGCTACTGTACATCATGTATTGTAGTCTAGTCATTATGCTGCCTTCATAGTAGCATATGACAGTATGGTTCATCTAGCATG